>NW_027521499.1:0-300000 GCF_052094955.1 Ictidomys tridecemlineatus
CCAGCCCAAGATAATTATATTTCTTACAAAATAATCATTTTGAATACTGTGAAGAAGCAATTTTGCAGACTAAGATGAGCCAGTGGTAATTTCTAAAGCCATCTCTAGTTGAAAGTAAATGTTTGTGCCTCTCCTAATTGGCAGGGTTTCAGTTATTACATGCAACATTCATTTGAGAGAATCACCAAAGTGACTTTTCACAAAAATAAATGAACACTTGCTTTTGGCCTTGTTTTCAAAATTATGCACAGTGGGAATTGGTTTCACTTTAAATTGCACTGAAACATCAAAGACTTCAAAGTTTGCATACCGTGTCTGTGATGTAAAGAAAACATTAAACACGTAGTCTAATGTAAAGTAGCAATAAATCAGTCATAAAACATAACTGCACATATTGCTTCTCATTTATGTACATACAGTGTTAATTTGGGTAAGAACAGCACTAAACATTTAATAATTTTTTCATGATATGTGAAATGAGATATTCTCAATCTTTCTCTATAGTTGAGATTAAGCTATATTCTTATTGTCTTTAGGGAAATTTTTAAGCCAGAAAACATAACTTATATTTTACATGTAAAATTGAAAAATAAATAAATAAATAAACCAACAACTTGGAGAAACAGGTCCTGATGAATTCATGATTTTTATAACAATGATAAATCATTTACTGTGTGTTTCCTCAAAATGAAATATAAATTGTTTGTCCTTCTTACGTGCAGCCTAGAGGATAACAGCAATCCTTCTTTCCAAACTAGTTCCTTCCCTTCCCACCTGTTCTATACATAAGTAAGGATAGCAAATCTGTTTCCAGTTCTGTAGTTTGTACAAGAAAATTCAATGCAGTCTGTCATTCCCTGAGCATTGTGAGACAGCTGGATTGTGCTGCCTTTATACAGGACACAGTGGTGATGCATGGGAAAGGTAGCAGAGGTCAGCAGAGGGCCAGGGTACTATTTGTCATGTGGCTCTTTTGTATTTTGTCTCATTTCTCCACTAGAAATTTCCCTTCTCATGGTGTCTATCCTGTATTTTCCATCAACAGCAAAATATTCTAGTTGCTGTCTGGAGGAAGGTTTTGTATGAAGAACACATGGGATACGTTTATGGTATGTTGAATCCTAAAGGTCAAGAAACACCACAACACAGAGTTAATGGAACACAATCTTTAAGATGAGGTAGGAATCGAAAACATACTTTCATCATGGGAGGCTATGGATTTTACCAGAGAAACTTGCTATGGTGTGTGAAGTGGTTACATAAAGACATTTTTAACAAAATATTCAGATAGTTCTGTTCCTTTTACTGAGCTGTTCACTTATTGCACACTGAGCTTCTGTGGATGCTTCTTTGTGCTAGGCAGAGAGGAATTCAGCAGCAAATAAAACAGTTCTCACAGTCATGAACTGAAAAGACATTTTGGCGATAAACATACTTTTAAAGTCACATAAAGTACACTCTTACAATTGTGATAGGTGAAGGGAAGGAGATCTCAAATGTCTAGGACACCATATGTCATGAAAGATGATGAGGTGGTTTGACATTACCATGTAATTATAGATATTAATAGGAAAGCAGATGGACTGGCAGGGTATAACTAATGACTGTGCTTTGTAATTTTCCTCAAATGCTAAACAATCTTTCTGAAGAGAGAAAGATTGAAAAATTACATTTGTTGAATTATTTGCCTAGAGATCTTGCTAGGGTCTTTTCTATATTTTGATTAATAACTTAGAGAAAAAGAAAAGATTTTTCCTACTACCCCAAATGAGGAAAATGTTATGAATTGGTATTACAATAAAGTCTGGTCTAACTTGCACTGAAGGAATTATGACTGAGAAGTTTCTATTCACGATGATACCAAGAATAAAAAAACCCATGAAATTATTAGAAGTGTTTCTACTCAGATTGATAGCTAGAAAACTAAAGGGGTAAAACCTACATACCATCATCATGCAAAGATTTGTATGCAAATGCTCAGAGTAATCTTATGCCCAAAACTGGAAATAACCAAATTTCCATGCACAATCATGTTGTAGCCTCAGTGAAATAATATCCAACAATGAAAAGGAATTAATTATTGAAACATGCAACAAAAATGAATGTTAATATCACTATTCTGAGTGGGAAAAAAGAGACACAGAAGAATAGATATTGCAGATTTCATTTTTACAACATTATGGACTCCACAAACTTATTGTGGTACAGAGGGCACATGGGTGGTTATAGGGATTGGGTTGAAGTTTGGCTGGTCCATGCAGTCCCTACCCTAGTGACCTTCTATCTCCTCGCATGCTTCTACCGTCAGTCTATAAAAGCTAAATGCTCAGATTTTCCACATGTATCTCAGCCTGAAGTGACAAGTGACCAATGCTCCACTAATCAGATACAAAAGAACATGCATCAGTATCATCTATTTCTTACCCAGTTAAGGACAGGGTGGAGGGCAGTCCTCTTGCTATCATTAGGAAAAAAACGAGCACAAAAATGGAATGACAATGAGCAGTCTGAGCCTGGGTGCTGTCCTTTTCTGGATTTATCAAGTGGGTGCAGGGAAGACGTTAATTTAATTATTCATTTATGTTTTTAAAAATTTTTCCAGCTTTATGGAGATACAATTGGCAAAACCATTTATATTTAAGGCATGTGTTAGGATGATTCGATATGCCTATGTTGTGAAATGATTGTCACAAACTGATTAGTTGACACATCCATCACCTCACCAGCTTTATTTTTGTGATGAAAACACTTGAAGACCTGCTCTCTTAGCAAGTTCAAGCGTACAATCAATTTTTACTGTAATCCTCACCAAGAGGAACCGCAGACCTGTTAATTTGCAAAATGACTGTAGTGTTCAGTCAAGAACCTGGCCGTCCGTCGTATCTTTGGTTTTATGTCTCTGGGTCTTGAGTGTTTTCTCCAGTACATTTGTGCCTCATCTGTTTGGAGAATTTCCCCTTAAATTCCTCAGACATCATTGTCCCTGTGAAATTGTCCCTGTCCTCTCCTCTGCATCATTCCCTCTAATTCTATGTGCACATATTTTTTCTATTTCTCTGAACAAACTCTGGAGTCCTCGTTTCCCTTCTTCCCTGACACTGCGAGACCTAGCATATTTTAGCTACTCAGTACATGCCGGTGGGACTGAACATTTTAGAATGCTCAAATGAATCAAATTGTGTGGAATCCAATTAACTGGAGTGGTATGTGAACAGAGCACCGCTTAAAGAGCAGGATGTCAGTAACACAGGCGGAGACTAAGTGGATGTGAGAGGTGCCGCATTGGAGAAGAAGGGCAGCATCTGATATTCAGAAGATATTTACCCTGAGAGCTTGAACTTGAACAATTTACCAAGCAAATAAAATGTTAACAGAACTAGGAAAATTAGAAAGAAGACCTAAATGTGGAGGTAAATGATGAATTCTGCTTTTGATTGGTTTTCTTTGAGAAGCAAATTTAGCAATTAACTTTTGGAAGAAAGTCACATTTCATACTTCATGGTAGTCACAAAATGGCATTTGCTTAATCCATTTATCTTAACAGGCAATCATTAAGGCAAAGAATAAGAAATAAGTGAAAGACTTAAAAATCCGGGAAAATAAGATTTGAAAATATATAAACTAATACCAAAGTGACATTTGTTTCCATCTGTTCTCCATCGGGAAGCTGTAAATCTGCACATCCAGGGCTCTGCATATGTGCGTATGCCTGCCATGTGTGTGTGTGCTTATTAAGGCGGTAACAGAGCAGCATGATGCTTTTCATTATGCATTTGCTTTTTATAATTTTCCTTTATGCTTATTTAATGCATATGTTTTTATTCTTTGAATGATCAAAACTCTTTTATAGTCATTAAGATCACACCAGATTTCAGGCAGCACAAACATGAAGAAAGCTCTCAAAGAATGCTGGGATATTTGTAAAAGGTGATTTTTTCCTCTCCTGTGTTGTCTCCACATCTAGTGAGTGCAATGGAACAAACATGCATTACACGGGTGTGAACACATTTCTGGACAAACAATTAGGACTAAGGGTGGGAAGATCCGCAACTGAAAATTAAAGGGTCACTCCTGTCCTCTCCTGATTACATACACACGCACTCCCACACAGAGGTCTTGGGAGAGCAGTAGCTCCAGAAAAGGCATTTCTTTCCAGAAATTGAATGAAAGAAAAAAAAGAGAAGGATGGTGGAAGAAAGGAAGGGAGGAAGAACGGAAGGTGGACAGGTGGGCAAGAAGACAAAAAAACAGGAAGAAATGAAGAAAAGCACCTAGGGAACCTGGGAAAAACCAGATTTCTGATGGTACCGCTCACTTGACCAATTGACCTCTTCTTCCTATGGGGGCATCTCAAGTGCGACCTTGTAAGCTCAGGTGACCAGAGTGCAGCCTGCCATTCATCGTGCCACAGAAGTACAGAGCTTTGTATTTACACCCAGGTCTGTCAGTCATGGGTGAGGAACAGCCCCTCCATCCCTAGTACTCTCAGACTCCTGGGCCTGTGGGCAGAATGGTTCCCGGTCGCCACATAAGGAAGGAGAAGGCAATTAGGGCTGAGTCGTCCTGCATACAGTTGTCAAGGCTACTGTGTGTGGCCAGTGCACGAGGACACCTGCGGAACAAGCCCCTGATGACCTGGGACAACAACCCAGGCATGGCTATTCTTCCTCACAGTTGTGACTTACAGTTCTTATAAAATACACTCTGAGCACAGCGTTCTCAGATATAGAAAATACCTCCAGAACAGTCTGGTGGTGCGGTCGTCCCACCTAGAGAAAAATACTCTACCAAGTTTGAACTCTGAGTTAGGTGTCGGTGGGATGTATCTGTCCAGGTGGCACGCTCTGGGGGTCTCTCAGCTTAGTACACTCGGGGTGTGGGCAGGGAGGAGACCCCCTTGGCCCTGTGATGCTTGCTAAGCTCTGAGTACTGGTCTGCCCTGGGTCCTAAGCCGTGGTTCATCATCACTGCCTGTCTGTGGGGACATTATCTGCTCTGCCTGGCTTGTTGAGAGTCCTGTGTGATGCCGGACGCACGCACTTGGACAGTACCTGCTCTAAACATTTTATAAAAGTGAAATTTATATAACCTGTAAATAATGCATCTATTGCCCACTGCTTCTAAGAAGTAAACTTCCTGATGGCAGAATAATAAAAATTTAACTTAATCTCCGTGAACACTCTGCTGTTCCGACTAACAGGTCCTGAAAAGGAGGCGGCCGACGTGGAAGGAGCAGAAGACAACAGGAAGGGAAGGATGCAGTGCAGCGCAACACGCGGAACTGTGGATTTCCCTCCACCAGCAGGCCCTCATCCCTCAGATGACCCTTTGGAAAGAGCCCAGAAACCGCTCCTTTTAGCCGTCCTCTCATCACTTGCAGAAAGTTGGACTATGCTAAGAAGAAGACGTGAAGGGAAGGGGTGATGGGAAAAAGAGGGCAGAGGGAGAGCGAGAAAGAAAGAGGCGGAGGAGAGGGACTGGGGAGAAGGGGAAGGCGGGCAGCACAGGAGAGGTCAGGATCAGGAGTGCCCTGTGATGGGGGAGGGGGTGCAGAAAGGGCAGGAAGAGGGACGCAGCCTGGAGGGAGGGGGCCAAGGCAGACACAGGCACCAGGCGGGGATCAGGGGACAGCATCTCAGGAAAAGAGAAAGAGAGGGGGGTGTGCTGAGGAAGAGGATGGACTTGTCTGAGAAAATGAATCAATATAAAAGCCTTTTGGAGGAGCCTAGTGGATTGGGAAGGAGGAGCTGGTAGGGCAACAAGGTGGGCAAGTCTTTGAGGCTGGAAAGCAATATGATCTGGTCTTACACCCCCACCTACCAAGTGTTAGGAATCCTGAAATAGTCTTAAACTGTAGTTTTTATGTGGATTTCTTTTGCCAAACTCTGGCTTTTCATTAAGCTACCCAAGGTCTTTCTTACATAATCAAGTTTGTGAACAGCAGCTCTGAAATGTGTACAAAGAATTAAATGGCTCACAACCTGAAGCTGGCACTTAGGCCCAGCATGTCTGCAGGGTTGCATATGCATCTCCTGTTGTGCATGAGAGCGCACGAGCACATGCAAATACACACACACACACACACACACACACACACACACAGTGACCCACACCTGTAATCCCAGAGGCTTGGGAGGCTGAGGCAGGAGGATTACAAGTTGAAAGCCAGCCTCAGCAAAAGCGGAGTGCTAAACAACTCAATGAGATCCTGTCTCTAAATGAAATATAAAAAGAGCTGTGGCTGTGGCTCCTCAGTTAAGCACCCCTGGATTCAAGCCCCATACCAAAAATAAATAAATAAATAAAGTTAGAAAATCATGAAGAGAATGCAAAAGTGGATTTTAAACATAATGTTAGTGAACACTTTGGTAGCTAAATGCTAATAAATAAAATGCAAATATCTGAGTATGATGATTGATGTTTCAGTATATTTCAGGAACAATGTCACATGGTGTTTATCAGCTCTAAACCAAATTTGAAAGGAATTAATGAGTGGGGAAAAAAGAAGCCAAAATTTTTAAAAATGAGTAAAATATAGTAATATCTGCTTTACCTGAGTTCTATTATTTTAAGGTTGCTTTTAAAAACTAGTAGGCAAAATCAAAGGCTTTATAATTTACTGTAACAAATGCGTAGTGCAATGAGAAGTCCTTTCAAGACAAAAACAAAACAAAACAGAGAATATGCAGATATTTGGAATCCAACATAATTCCACCTATGTTGGGTCTTATCTATTTTTATATGAATAGGAACCAAAACAAGGATGCACTAGGTTACTTAGTTTTATTTTGCTTGATTTACGAAGTATTTTATGGTTCTTATTTAACATGGAAGATTTCTCATAGAAAGTCCCATGAAAATCATTAAGAAGGTACCATATATTTCCAGTGCCAAAGAGAAGGTTGTTAATTGGTCAGTGTTGATAGTTTATTTACATAAATCATGAACCCATTCACTAAATATTCTCTTCCTAAATAGCCGCAATTTTAGACTTGAATTATCTAAATAATTGACTCCATTTTTCATCTGAGCTTGCCATTGTACACACAACCTTTGACTTGTAGATGAATATGAGCTTTTGTGAGTTTAGCTGACATTACCAAATCACTTATTTTCTTAGTGATTTTTATCTAATCTAAAATAACTTATTTTCCCTAACCCCACAGCAAGCCACTGCTGACATCATGCTTCAAATTCCAAAACACACACTACATATCAGGAAGACGTTGGCTGGCTCACTGGAATTCAGTTGGGAAATGTAACAAGGCTTTTACAAAAATAAAATGTGGTGGAAGAGAGTCATGCATTTTTTTGAATGGAGTGGAATTAAAGCAAATTTAAACAGTTTGTTTTCTATGGTATTTCTGACTGAGTTAGTTTATCACTTTGACATCATTGGTTCTTTACTAAATGCTACAAGAAAAAACAAATGAAGACAGTTATGTTTCTAATTGATAATATTTGCCAGAAAAAGAAGCAAACTGATTTGCATGTTTTCTTTTCATTTCTTAAGTTTTGCCATGATCCCCCCCACCCTAGTTCTAGGGCGAGGGGAGGGGAGAGCTCTCTTCTGCTATTTTACGGCTAGCATTCCCACTGCCACTGACAGCCATAATTAGTCAGAACAACAACAGTGATACTCGCACACGAACTTTCCCAGCCAACAAAAAAGATTTGGAATTTTTACTTATCTGGAGTTGAGCTTGAGTTTCCAATTTCTCCTCGTCAACTTTCCATCGTGTATAAATCCCAGGAAAATAAATGTCATACTTGATTAATTGTATTGTTTTCACATTCATAGTGTATGCAATAAATTTTACTTATATTTGTAAATTAAGTAGCCTGGTGTGCCTATATATGAGTTCTTCATCTCTGTGGTTTGTGGATCTTCTACCAGTAGCAGAAACTTCCTGGGATAGTTGGAAATATGTGGTTATCTATCCTGTCGCTCCAAGCTGTGAGGTAAATCATAGGGTCTGGCTGGGAAATTTACATTTGTAAAGGCAATTAGTGACTATTTTGTCCTCTAATGTTTAGGAAACCCACTCAAATTTCATATCTGTGTACCTGTGTACACTTACGTACATAAACATGTGGTGCCTACACACATACATGTGTATATAAACCTTGTAGTTGAAGTTCTGCTTCGCATTATCTATTGCAGTTAGCTTTATACTGTCTGAGAGAACAGAGGGCTTCCTCATTCTCTCCAACCACTGGTGCCTGAAACCCTTTGTCAATGGGTTTGTGTCTGCAGTAGTTTCCTAGGACTGCTGTCTCAAGGTGCCACACATTTGGTATCTTCAACAATAGGAATTTATTGACCCGAAGTTATGGATAGTCGGTCCAAATCAAGGTTGGGCAGGGCTCTGCTCCCTCTGAAGCCCTGTGAAAGGATCCTTCTTTGTCTCTCCTGGAGTCTGGGTTACTTACACTCTTTGGCATTCTCTGGTGTGTAGATGTATCGATTAGTGTTTGTCTCTGTGTTGGGCTAATTCTGTTCAAATGTCCTTTATAAGGCTAATCCTAATACAACACGACCTCATCTTGCACTCACACCTACAAAAGACCCTATTTACAAATTAGGTAGCAGTCATAAAATCTGGGGCTTGGACTTTAATTCATGTGTTTGGGTCAGACACAATTCATACGGGGGCCTAGGTCTTGAATACATGATTTGGACAGACACAATTCAACTCACAACGATGTCTATAAACATCATAATTAAAGGGGGAAAGAGTTATATTTGTCAGGAGCTTTTATTTATTTTTCTAATATCTGTTTTTAGTTTTTTTCTTTGTAAATGTCTATGTTAATTATTATCAATAGTTATCTCTAATGATAGAATACTCAAATCTCAGAACATAAAAATGGCACACAAAGAACAGCTCTGGGGATTTGTAATTTAGCTGAAAAATAAAATCCATACATAAAAGAGTTCAATGAACAGGCATAGTACCAAATGGTTACCAATAAAACTAAAAGATAGGGGCTGGGATTGTGGCTCAATGGTAGAGCAATCCCTTCACACGTACGGGGCCCTGGGTTCGAATCTCAGCACCACAAATAAATAAATAAATAAATATGTTGTGTCCAGCTACAACTACAAATAAAATAAAAGATAATTACCATGAGGCAGGCTAGGAATGGGCATGTAAGATGGTAGCATTCCGGTGTGGGAAACAATGTGAGAAATGTGTTAAGTTTGGAGCTAATAAAATACACAGTTCGTTTTGATAACAAGGAGTTATTTATGTAGGGAGAATACTTGGGGTATGCTTTGGACAATGGTTGAAAACAGCATTAGGAAAAAAATCATAGCACGATCAATTAGGAAACCTTGAATCCTAGAGGACCATAAAGAGTCCAGAGTTTAGCATACAGCTAATGTCAGGGTGAAGTCTCTTTCTCCTAATACACTGGGGCCATTAGTTTTTTCTCAAAAATGTGTTCACAGTCTGCCCCTAAACTTGTGATTAATTTTAAATGTTGGATTTCAATCGGTAACTCTACTAACAAGCTTGGTCTCACTACTAGTGCCTTCTTTCTTAAATCTGAGGCATTACTTTTACTTTTCTAGGACTCAATAATAATCCTAATACCATAAAACTCATCAGTTTCTGGGTTCCTCTATGCTCTTGCTATAACCAACCAGGAAATGTTTTTCTTCTTCATACATTTCCAGAATAATTGGAAATAGGCTCACATCAATCAACACTTGCCCACCCACAGTTTTCAATGGGATCAATTGTATTTTTCTTAAGTATTTAGCAATCAAAGTAAGGCTGTTTACTTGCACAGACTCTTAGGAAAAGGAACCACTCACATTCTGAATGTTCTTGCCCTTGAACCAGAAGTAGTTGAAGGCACAGAGATGGCCATAATTCATTTCAAGTTGTGGCTCAGTTATCATGTTTAGCAGCAGTTGCATGGCTTGTGCACCAGGGCAGAGGTGAAGTTGCCTGGGTTTCAAAGCATTTCCTAGGTCTCTGAGATGCACACAGCACCTTCTACTCTGGATGGATGCAGCACCTTGCAAGGTGGCCAGATTCTCCAGTCCAATCAGAAGCAGCCTCCTTCTGACTGTACCAACTGTAAGGGGCTCTTAAAGATACAAGATTGATTTTCACTAGTCCATTTACTGTTAAGACCTTGTCTGAACAATAGGAGGGATAAAACCATTGAATCAAAATGCTTTTGGTCATTTAGGGGAAAATGTGAAAATTCAAGAATACTCTTATACCTTGATCATTTTATTCAGTGGAAAGTAATTCCTCATCCTTTAACACATTTCAATGTAAACTGTAAAATTTAAATGCAGTATAAATTTGCATCTTTTTTTTCCCAAAAGAATAAACACATCATATATTACAGGTTTTTTGTCCCCTCAAAAAATATGTTGAAATATTAACCCTAGTACCGGTGAATGTGAGTTGATTTGCAAATAGGATTTTTGCAGATGTAATGAAGCTAAAATGAGATAATTAAGGTAGGCTCCCATACACTGACTGCCATCCTTATAAGAAGAGAGACGTTTCTACAAAGGCACAGAGAGAAGATGGCCATGTGATGACAGAGACAGAGACTGGAGCCATGTGCCTGTCAATCAAGAAATGCCGAGGAAGAGAGGCAAAGAAGGCTTGCTTCAGCCTTCGGAGACAGCTGCCCCTGCTCACAGCTTGATTAGAGAACTTCATCTCCCAGAGCCACAAGACAATGCATTTCTCTTGGGTTTGTTTTTTAATAACTTTTTTTTTTAATGTGGTGCTGAGGATCAAACCCAGGGCCTCACAGGTGTTAGGCAAGTGCTCTGCCACTGAGCCACAATCCCAGCCCCAATTTAGCCACCAGTTTTCTGCTACTTTGTTACAGCAGTCCTACACTGTTTTTCCAATTTTTAAAAAATTTCAAAATTCTCAAAGCAATTTGTCAACTTCTACATTTTCTTTCCTTTCCTCCAAAATAAATTAATTCCAAACAAAAAGGTAAAGTGGCACTAGAGCTGTGAACTCCTCGTATAAGGCAGATAACAGGCAGCTGCAGAGGAATGTTGACTAGGGAGTAGGGGTTGGAATTTTTAATTGATTAAGACTTAAAAAAAAGGAGGCACTAAGTAAAACTAGAGGCCATGAATGAAAGGAATGAAGAGAATGAGGGGAACAGAAAGGAGGCAACAAAGAATGAAAAATGGAAGAAATGAAGGGTGTTCCTCCTGTAGTAACAAGATACAGAGTCATCACAATGATCCATGTAGAAATGGGAATGAAAAACAGAATGGAGAAATCATTTAAAAGAGGTATTGAAATTTTTTTTTATGAGCTATATGAATCTCCCTGAATCTCAGAAACAGAAAGAACTCAGTTAACTGTAGCCCTGCAAAACTGAGTAGGAAAATTCATCAGTAGTGTACTGTGACGCCATTTGGAAGTAGAAGCTTGTTTAGGTGAGATACAAAGGAAAACATAAAGAGCTAAATTTGTGTATACTGAATTTAAAGTAAGCTAAACATATCACTTAGGTACTGAATTCAGAAAGTCTTTGCATAGATCTGGAAAAAAAGGGGACAGAGGCTGTGAGTGCCCCCCACTGGGTCGAGGTCCAAGGAGCAGGACTCCTGGCTTATCCAGGGCTTGGCTCTGTTATTCTTATATTTTGGTTCTCATCTTCATGCTTTTAAACTTGCTTCTAGACAGTCAGTTTTCACATTCAAATTCCAAACAAGACAAAGGAAAAGAAGAAAGAAACAAAATGAGCATGCCAACTCTGAAGATCTTTAAAACATTTTTCCAGGAACTATAACTTGCCACTCCACCCTGGCCCCATGTCTCTTTATGTCCAAAGAGAGAGGAAGCAAAGATGGCAGCCAGACAGAGGAGAGGAAGCAGGTCCACAGCTAGCAGCCTCTGCCGTGGGACACCCCCGTCTGTTCAGTTTACTTGATTGTTGAAATATGATCTAATTCACATTCCCTGCCAGGGGCTCAGCTCCAGAAATTTCAGTATTTTCTTTTTTAGTGAGTTTTAGGGAAAGCCTGTAGATTTAAGCTAGTAAATCACAAAGTACAGTTATTACTGTCTAAACATTTGCGTGTTAGCATGCCTGTGTGTACTTTCCTGCTTTCTGAAGAGTGATATGAATCATTGCTGCCATTTGTTCTCAGTAGTATGTTTTTCTTACATCTTCTATTAACATGAAGTTAAAGGTAAGAAAACATAAAAGAAAACTTTACCCTTGTCGATGATATAACTTCAATAACTTCAATCATTCTTTTCTTTTCCACTTATCAGCACACAGGTAGTGGAGCAAACAGTAACTTTTCAAATGTGCATCATTGAGTTGTTTTGCTCAGAATATTATGTGAAAACCTAATGTCCTAAGTCACGGTACAGTTAATTACAAAATTGCCCATGATACAGAGAAAAAAAAATCTTCTTTAAATACTTTCAAATATAAGGAAACAGAATAGTTTGTTCAACATTCACTCAATAAATATTTAATTTTTCCCTAGTGCCAGACATTATGCTCAGCTCTGAAGACAGATCCAGAGGTAAATAAAACAATTTGAGAATCAATATTGTTCAAGCAGTTTGTGGCCAATGCATATAACATATCTACTGTGTTCAGACTCTAAGGCATTTTTGTTCATGATATTTTTTGCACAACAAAAATACAGCATCCACATGGAAAATGTGTTTTGTGGAAATGAAAAGGTGCTAGGAGGTATTTGCTCCAGCTAGTACTTGTCGGGACCACCCACCTAGCAGGCTGGCGGTGTGTTGAGGTGAACTGATCCTTGTGCTGAGTGTGATAGGCTAAAAACAAAGAAAAAAAGAGAAAGAAGTCAACGTGGAGGGTACTTTCTGCACTATTTTCTCATGTAGAGGTCAGAGGCTTGCCCTTAAACGCATAACTCTTGATCTGTTTAAATAAAGTCCTGTCTGTATTCGTCAGCTGGCTCCCAGCAGCACTGAGCACTGAATTCCCTGACACAGTGGAGATTCGGTGGCCTGTTAGAAAATGCTCAGAGTCTTCACAACCTTAGAATCACTGAATTGGCACAGAAGTTAAGATGAGGAGGCAGGTACAGATGCATGGCCTTCTACCAGGAACCCTGGGTTCATTTGAAGTTTAATTCAATAAGAGAATCTTAAACAATCACACATAAGAATGCCCCCCTCCCTGCCCCGCCACGTTGTCAGTATGTAAAGTCCCTTTCAGTACAGTTACATCAGCTTACACTGGAGGTGAATTCGAATATATGTCTTGCAATATGTAAATAAAAAACAGGGCAGTTCTGAGATTATGATGTATGGTCATGTTAAAAAAAAAAAAGCACCTGTGCTGTTTCCAATTGTAGGGAATATTGTCTTACAGGTTTTCTCCTGAATGCTGTGCATTGTAAGAACACAGAGTCAGGGTGGTGAAACACATATAGCAAAACATGCTGTAATTCAAAGTCCCAGAAATTCTCTTTCTAATTTATCCACACAGTATCATTTGGGGGCTTCCAGTAAATTAAATTGTGGGAATAGCAGTGTCTATAGAGGCAGAAATATTTCATGGACCATGGGCAATGAGGTCAGCCACTCAAGGTATTCCCAGGACATACAAAGGTTATGATGACATTGAATCATGTCAACCTTCTGCAGGAGAACAGATGAGACATTTTCAGATAATAGGAGCAAAAAATACACATATAATTAAAACAATGCTTTATGTTTTAAGTTATAATTCAGAGAATTCTACTATTGTGACCATTAAATCCAATTAAAGAATTGTCTTATCAGCTTACAGTTTTGTTAGAAGCCTAGTCAATATAAGATCAGGTAGAGTGAAGAAAGCATAAAGATGAGAAGTCTGGATAGAGAGGTTTTTGCCATCAGAGACGCTCCAGGACTTCTCTCAGCCTGGTTTTCATCAGCAGAATTTACAGTTTTATATCCTGACCTGACCTGAACAAACCAAAATGAAAATTCATATTAATTAGGAATTTGCCCTTTCCAAGGACCATATGGTGGAAAAACTACACACACCCTGTTTTAAAATGAATAATTATAATGCTTAGTTAATTGATAGAGTATTGATTTCCAATTTCTCTTTTATATTCTGAAAGCTTCCAGAGGAGCAGCAAATTACCACATCTCATTATGGATGAGAGCCCTGGCTGATGCCCAAGTTGCCCTGTAACTTCTCTGAGTCCTATTTTCTCCACATTGAAATATAAATAATACCCAGTTTGGAGGGTTATGGAAAAGGGTTAAATTTACATATAAAAATTTAAAAATATATATCATTTAATTTAATATATAAAAATATATATATATCCATATGTCCTATGTGTGTGTGTATATCTCATGTAACCTGAGTTTAAAATATTAGCTTCCACTAACATCACCATTGTAAAATCCATCATTAATATGTAGAAAAGTCTTTGATTTATGAACTTTAACATGTCAGCTCATATCTGAGGGTTTCCAGTCCAATGTTATGTATAGCTATAGTTCTACTATGGATTGGATCATTTCTGACACAATTGTTTTTAATTATTTAATTTAGAAGAAAGTAAGTGTAATAAACAAAAATATCTAGATGTTTAAATCTGCCTATTTTAAAATCTACCTTTATTAAAATGAGTAAAAATATGTTGTTAAAATAAAGCCAACATCATCCATCTAATTAATAAGGAAAAAAGTTGGCTATGTTTTGTATCATTATTTTTTTCCCTTTATCTAAAATAGCCAATCTAAGAGGGGGAGCATGGGAGGATTAGATGAATTCTAGATAGGGAAGAGGGGTGGGAGGGAAAGGGAGGGGGCAGGGGATTAGCAAGGGCGGTGGAATGTGATGGACATCATTATCCAAAGTACTTGTAAAAAGACTCGAATTGGGTGTCAACATAATTTATATATAAACAGATATGAAAAATTGTGGTATGTATATGTAATAGGAATTGTAATGCAAAGAAAAAAAGTACATGTATAAAGGCATGAATTGGCGTGAACATACTCTATATACAAAGATATGAAAAATTGTAATCTTTATGTGTAATAAGAACTGTAATGCATTCCACTGCCATGCATTTAAAAAAATAAAATCAATAAAACTAAAAAAATAAAATAAAATACCAATCTACTCATGGGCTAATGACCACTAAGGATTTGGGAGGTGAAAAAATAGTTTGAGACACATTGTTATAATCATAGTTCTTCTCAAATATATGTAAAGTTAGAACTATCATTAATATGATCATTATTAAACACAAAACTAATTTGTAGAAAACTACTTTTTACAAGTTTCAAAATACATTAGCTCATACTCTGCAGCTTCCAGTTGGAGATAATATGTAACAGTGATCATCTTGCACTAGGAGTCTGTGAGCAATTTGAATAAAGCAAAAGATCCAAGGAATCATATATCATTTTGCTTCAGGGCAGAAAAAGTAATATCTTTTTCTCAGCTCCCACATAGTTCACGGCTGACACTCCTGTAACAAATGTCAGCTTATCAAGAGGAAAACATAGCAAATTTAATATGTCTTACTTGACACAGTGGCCTTCAGAGATGAAGACCCAAGATCCTGGGAGAATCCTATTCTTATGGACATTCATGCAGCAATGTTATTGGGGAGCACTGGATGTGATTGAGTGGCAATAGGAGGGGGAAGTTTGCAAGGCCTCTATGGTCAGATAGAGAGAGAAAAAACACGTTATGCACTGGAAAAGAAAGAGACACCACCATAGGAAGGAACCCAAGGAGGCGTGTTGTACGAGAATACAAAGTAGATCTGCCAGACAGAATTTCAAATGTCCAGTTAAGTTTTAATTTTAGATAAATAAAAAATATTTGGTTATTATAAAAATGTTTCATGCAATATTTATGGCATAAAAATAGCTGTTTAAAAAATTTGTGTATCTGAAATACAGGAAGTGCTTACAAAATTAATAAATACCAGATGAATGAATGTCTACATGGGGAATTTAAGTACTAGGGTTTAAAGATAAAATTTATATTACCATTTAAAAAACTATTATCAAAACAAACTATTCAAGTAAAAGACAGTTTATTTTTATGTCGTGAATAAAATATTAGGAGATCATTTATGTTTTTAAAGTTTATGTATTTTCTCTATATTCCACATGCCAACCGTTTTTATCTAGCAGTTTAATAAGATAAAAAGAACAATTAATTGATAAATTACAGGTGAAGTGTTACTAAGACATTAGGTTTCAGAAAATTCCTATTTGCTTACAAATCATAGCAATCTTTTTTACATTAAAATATTATTTAAATATTCATTGAACATTTTTCTTCATGAATTATGGCACATGGAAACATTAATTAAATTACTGTTTATAAGTAAAGTCACTACAAACATGAGAAAGACACTAAACTTACTGGTGAGAGATTCACAAGTAACTATAAATATTTAAATAAAATCCACAGATCCAGCTGCTGTGTTTAGCACTCAAATGGAAGTATATGTCCATTTTTTTTAATTTGTAGAATTTTACTGAGAAAGCTATACACGAAAACTCACTGTTGTTTTAAAAAATTCATATATATTATTTCATAAGTCCTAAGCAAACTCTCTGCAACTGTATACTTAATACATCTAATGCCATTTAAAATTGCAAATTAAAACAGTTTTCTCTACATGCCTTCAAAGACTCTCTCACACACACAGGAAGAGATAGAAAGAGATTCACTTTTCCTCCCTCCTAATCAAAAATAAGGAATAGTCCTGGACATCTCCAGTATGTCAACTATTTTTATTGACAACTGAGTTAGCAAGGAGATGCATTTTAATAGCTAAACATAGTACATATTTTGGAAACACAATGAATTAAATACAAGGCAAAGAATGAGCATAAAAGTCAACAAGATATTAAATAGGTTTTGACGGATTCCAATATGAAATAGCAACAAAAGAAGGAATTGTAATTAAGCAATGTTTTAAAAAGGGACTTTGATTTTTGTGTATATTTGGGGGGAGCTTTTACGTAGACAGTCTTGTAAATGCAAACAGAGATGGTTTTATTTCTTCTTTTACAACATATATACCTTTAATTCCTTTTTCTTACAATGAAGAAATGACCAGAGCTTCTCCAGGTGTTAAGCTGTGAGAACTAACCTCCTTGCCTTGCTCCTGTCTTAGAGGAACGCTCCCATCTTGTTCCCTGCAGCAGGATGTTAAGTGAGGTAGACTTTGTTGTGGTGATGTTAAGTGCTGTTTATTAAGTAAACACAATTCCAATACATCACTGTCTTGCTACAAGTTTTTTCGTTTTTTTTTTTTTTAAGGTATGAGTATTCGATTTTTTATCAAATTTTTTTTCTTTTGTGTGTGTGTGTTTGTACTAGAGATTGAACTCAGGGGCACTCGACCACTGAGCCACATCCCCAGCCTTATTTTGTATTTTATTTACAGACAGAGTCTCACTGAGTTGCTCAGGCCTCACCTTTGCTGAGGCTGGCTTTGAACTCATGACCCTCCTACCTCAGCCTCCTGAGCCTCTGGGATGTGCCACCGTGCCTGGCTTATCAAATATTTTTCTGATCCAGTGAGACCAAATGATTCTCCTCTCCAGTGTGTTTGTGTGGTAGGTTCTAGTAAAATTGGAATGTCAAAACATCCTACTTTTTGATAGAGCAGAATTCTTTTACAAAATTGGATTCCATTTCTTCATATTTTGTTGAAGATTTTTGCATCTAAATTCATGAGAATTTTTGAGCAGTGGTGTTTTTGTTTTGTTTGTGCGTGCTTTGCTTTTGGAATAAAGGTGGTTCTGACCCTCTTCTGGTGCTAATTCTACTCTTCACTCATCCTTTACCGTCCCCTGCACTGTTTGTGTTGGTGAGTTCTATTTGTCCCTGGGTTCTCTGCTTCTGTGGTGTGTCATCATCACCCTGCTCTCAAGTGCGTCCACTGGGTCTTCAATTGGTGTTTTGACATTTTTCAGTTCTATAATTTCCTTTGGTTCTTATTCAAAAACTTCAATTTTTGCTGAGTTTTTCTATTTTTTTTTTGCATTTTATTTAAGAGACTTTGTAATTGCATTGAATTGATGATAGCTGCTTTAAAAACCTTTTCCAAAATCCCAATATGTATTTATTTCTAGATTTTCTTTCCTCAAGTCTGTTCTGGTTTCTTTGTTTCTTAGTATGGTGGGTGATTTTTTTTTTATTCTTTCCTGGACATTTTGTCTGTCCTGATGGGTGAGTAAAACTTCTTTGTAAATCTTTTATCAGGCAGTCCTCTTGTTTAGGCTTCACATGCAGACTCTGGCCTACATTTGTGGGTTCTGTAATTACGTTTAAAGTTTTAAAACTATGAGTTAGTCAGCTTGGTTTATCTGGGGGTGCCTGAAGGGACATTGCTGTCAGCCAGTGCCCTGCCTACTCGACCATTTACAGCAAAGCACTTACACATGATATCCAGACAGGAGATAGTGACTTAATATGGGGGCGGAGTGGGGACACTAAATGTGGCTTAAGGAAAAAAATGTGTTTAATCTGCACTTATATGCCTAGAAAACATTATAATAAAAATTATTTTCAGAAGACAAAATATGTTACTAATTTGTGTGTGTGTGTGTGTGTGTGTGTGTGTAATATTAGTGAACTCGTGCTTACAGATTAATTACATGAAGTTATAAAATTGCCTACAGGAAGAAATTTATTTACTAATAATATGTCAACTGTAAACCTGCCACATGAATTTCTGGGATTTTAAAAGTTGTAGTTTTGGCATTAAATTACTAATGTCCAATTATATATCATATTGTTGCTTCATCACAAGTAAAATTAATTCTAAATAGTTTAAATGACAAAATAAATCAAAGATAGACCTTAACAAAATCTAAACAGAAAACACAATTATAAATTTTTAAATTTGAAAAATGGGAAATTCTACAATCTACCCATTTGCTCCTCTTGAATTGACTTTAAAAGAAAAGGCTCAGGTAAGAAATAAAAACAAAATTGGTAGTCAGTTATTAATTAGCATTTGTCTTTAGGTTAATTGTGTATTAGTAAATTAACAATAAAGAATAATAAAATTCTCATCTTCACAAATTTTTAAAAACAATATTGGCTAATAATTTTCAAATTAAATATAAGACTCATGTTAATCTAGAAAAGACTTTCTTAATTGCACCTCTCCAGTTAAAAAAATTTAGTTAACATCATATAATTTCTCGTGATTAAATCAGCTGTAGTCTCTGGGGTCATGAAACATAAGATAAAGAAAAAAACCCAAAATCCTTTGTATAATATTATAAGAGAAGATAAAATATTGTTAAAAGTCACCAGTAGAACTCCTTTTAGGTTAAAATACAGGTTTAAATTTAAATTTGTAGATTAAAATTGCAAATTTAAATTCCCGTTAAATTACAGGGTTCATCTTGGCCATCTGGAACATCTCTGAGCTTCTCCTTCTCTCTTCCTAACTTCCCAATGTTCCAAGTCTTTCTCTTTGCCCCACAAACCAGTTGGAGCTCTTAATCTGGCAATTGCCTTCCAAGAGCAAGATTGGAAACTACCACAAATTGGGAGAGAAGAGCCGCTCCCCCATTAATGGAAGGAGAAGCACACAGATACTGCCCCTGGGACAACTCACCTGCCACATGGGACCACTTTACCTAATGTTTAAAAAAATCCTTTACACATTGGCACTAAAATGAGCCACCCGTGGACTATATCATGCATCACAGCCTAGTGAATAGGAGAATCTGGTGTCTGGGAACTTGCAGTGGACATTTCCTCTGTGTGAGACTGCCCAAACACACTGTGAGCCCCATCCTGCTCTGCCTGGTCCCAGCACCGGAGAGAGGGTGACCTGCTATAGCCCCACAGCCCCTCTGAGATGGGTGTGAGCTGCCAAGATGCCAATCACCTGCTGACTGCCATATGTCAGGAAGCAAGACTCCC
Source organism: Ictidomys tridecemlineatus (assembly GCF_052094955.1). NCBI lineage: Eukaryota > Metazoa > Chordata > Mammalia > Rodentia > Sciuridae > Ictidomys > Ictidomys tridecemlineatus. Next base: position 19,930 of record NW_027521499.1, read on the forward strand.
CCCCAAAACCTTATCCCTGACTTTGATGTACCCCCTTAAATAAACCACGGGAGCCATTTTTAAATTGTATGGCTCCAGCTCCTGTGTGGACTGTACCTATCAGGGCTACAACTTTTGGAAACATCTTTCTGACTTTGTATTTTGTTCTTCATTAATTATTCTAGATTTTAATTTCTTAGATGGCTTCCACCCTCCTTGGCAGGAAGAAGAACCCCCTAACAGGGTGCTGGCAGCCTCCCTGTGGAAAACATTAGTGTCAGACATGGAATTACATAAGCAGATCAGTGGAAACAAAGAGAAAGTGCAGAAACATACCTGAACATATAGGATTACGTATAATCTTTTACTTTTTATTCACTTTTATTGACATATAATAATTGTATATTTCTATGGGAGATACAGCATAATGATTCAATATATCTATATAATGTATGATGATAAGATCAGGGTAATTAGCATTTCTACCTCTTTAGACATTTAACTTTTGTTGGGAAACTTTAAACTTCTCTATTCTAATTCCTTATGAAATATGGAATGTAAGAGGGGCTAAGTCAATCCTGGTGTAATTGATTGATCTTAACTTTAAAGTTCTAATTCATATCAGAGTAGACCTAAAGTTTATATCTTATAAATTAATAATTACTTGAAGCAACTTTATATTAATACCAAATATAATTTAAAATGCTATTCTAAGACAGATTTTGTATTCTTAAGCAAGATACAAGGCACAAAAAGGATAAAGAATAAAAAATAATGTGCCTATTAAAAAAAGAATAAACCTCCAAATTGCAAATGAATTAAGGTGAAAACCTATGTCAGGAAAATATTTTTGTAGTATGTTACAATATTTAATAAAATACTAATGGTAAAATACTTAATAAAAAAAATCATTCTAATTGACAAATCGAGGCATATACACATTAGAAATTCAGAGGAGGAACAAAGTTATGAGCAGACACACTTGAAAAATTCCCTCTCTTACCATTGAGGAGGTAACTGAACTACTTGTAAACACTTACCAAAATTAATAATAATGATAGAATAATTTTGAGGAGGAATTTTTGTGTCTTGATAGCTTTTCTGAAACACACATGCACAGAATTTGTAATATTGATATATTTGTGGCAATTCCTATGAAAATGGTTAAATTATATATGGCGTATCCTGGGAAATAATATTTCATTAAAATAATGGAATAATAAAACAAATTTTAGAATAATATGTATGCTGCTAGTCTGCTGAAAGAAAATTACATGTGTGCATATTTGTATATATCAATTTACACATCTGTATATACACATATGTACAGGCACGGGTATGTGTGTGTGAAACGCAAGCTGGTGCAAGGGTTGTTGTTTGTATACCTTTCATTTAGCTTAATACTTTAATTACAATGATTACTTTTGTAATTTAACAAAGAGTAAGGGGACTGAATATTATTAAATTCCACTGGGGCCTCTTATTAGCCATTGATCATGGTATATCTCTTAAATATGAGTTTGGTTCTTTTCTAATCTGTAAGTAAAGGTAATAAATCAGTCGACTGTCTTGTGGCAATTAAATCAACTAATGTGTGTGTGCAGAACTGTGTGGCAGGCTGGACTCAGAGCACCCAGGAGAGCTGAGCCAAGGCTCCAGCCTTTGCAAATAAAGGCGTGGCTCTCTGTGCTACCCCCACAGCACCACAGGCTGCCCTGCTAGCACTCAGGTTTCTCCTGGGCACGCCACTAGTGCCACATGCTCAAGAGACTCCATGTCTAGGCAAAATAACATCTCTGTTATTTTAACCATTTAGAGTTCTTGCTTTTTATTATCTATTAAACTAATATTTTTTAAAAAAATACCAGGAAAATAGAGTAAAAAAAAAATCATTCCTTGAAAGTCATTTCACATCTTTTTAACCCTTATTTTTATGAGTCAGGCGTTATTACTTAATGAAAATCAGGATGTTGGCTAATTGCAATGTGACCATAGGTCAGAGCCTGGGGTTCTACTGGTGACTCAGTCATTGTCCTGTGTGTGTACATGCCTGTGACCTGGGCTCAGTGACCCAGGTGAATGAACAAGTATCATGTGCCCAGAGCCACCCACGTTCAACCAGAGGGGCCCAGGCCTGCGTGGAGCTGTCACAGGAATCAACCAAACTTTATGGTAAAAAAAGATCCAGAAAGAGGGTAGTTTGTAAAAAGAAAACATTAAAGTTTTGTTATTGAAATAAACAAGGACAGAATAACAGACTCAAGTTTTTCTTGGTCAGTTGAAGCCTAAAACAATATTGTTTAAATGTCATAGGGCTACAGTTCTCTGAACCAGAAAAGATCATTGGAAAGATGAAAAAGAGTGGATTGGGAAGAGAAGTAACTCAGTCTGAGTCAAAGGAGCACTGATGAATCACAGGACTGTCCCATCAGCCCTGGCTGTGAATCCTTGTGAAACACTGTCCCTGGTGGGAGGTCTCCCTGCTGTCCTGTTCACCACAGTTCTAAAAGCAAGAGGATGTAATCTTACCTGCATTTATCTAAGTAGTTGCATAAGCATCCCATTCTTGTTAATATCCAAGAACATATTTAAGAGCCAGGCGCGGTGGAGCATGCCTGTAATCCTAGTGGCTCAGGAGGCAGAGCCAGAAGGATCAGGAGTTCAAATCCAGCACCAGCAACTTAGCGAGGCTCTGTCTCTACATAAAATATAAAACAGACTGTGGATGTGGCTCAGTGGTAAAGCTCTCCTTCACTCAATCTCTGGTACCCAAAACCAAAAACAAATAAACAAAAAAATATACTTAACACTTGGCACAAATTTACAAAGAAAGGGATAGAAGAAAGGCCCAAATGTTGAGTTTGTGTTTCAGTAAAACTACCAAAACTCATCATCAAGATCATTTGAGAACAAACACAGAGAACAATGATTATGTAGGTTGGTAAATTTGAATTCCAAGTATGGATAGCTATAGGAACTAAGAACATGGGAGTTATATTTGAATAGAAGTGGGAGTACAGGGAGTGGATGGTCACACCTCGTGCATCTCATTTTCTGGGATAGATTTTAGTGATGATTTCTTTGCCTTCTAACAATCTCCACATAGAAAATCCCTTTCATTCAGAAAATGATTCTTTTAGACTGCATGACTGGTATTTATGCTAAAGGGCAAAGCACTGAAGGAGAACCATGGCTTGCAAAATCTCACATTAAACCAAGATGGGATTGCTACCCAGAACTGAATTTGAAGGCTCTGGCTTAATACAGGGTGAAAGTATATAGAGTCAACAACTTCTGAGACATATATGACACTAATCAATTTTACAAGTTGATTACAATGTAATTTTTAATATTTATTTATTTATTTTTTAGGTGTAGTTGGACAAAACGCCTTTATTTTATTTATTTATTTATTTTTATGTGGTGCTGAGGATGGAACCCAGGGCCTCGCGCATGCCAGGTGAGCGCACTACCACTTAAGCCACATCTCCAGCCCCCTGAGCCCACAATTTGAATTTTTAAGAAACACTGATCTGGGCAGAACATTATGTTTAGATTTTAGTTATTTTAAAATCTACACTTCCCATTCACTTTTTACTCATTATATTATGCCATATGTCTACAAAAAAAAAAAAACAGGTCAAGTTGAGATTCCGCAATAATCAGAGCTAGCATCTATACAGAAATCCCTATGTACCAGTTGATTCTACGTATTTTACACACATGGATTCTTTTAATTCTAACCTCGGTAATATACACATTAGGATAAGGAAGAGGGAGATCAATATGATTGTTCAAGATGGCACATCCATGGTCTACATCCCTGTCATCTCAAAACATCTGGTTTCCCATTGTATTCTGTAATGTTGAAGATCCATTTGTATCTAATTCAATACTTTTATTACCATAAGCTCTGTAATAAATTGTTGTCTAATTCCACTCATTCTGCTTCTTTTCTTTTACCAGCTCTGTGCCACGAAGTCATTAGGAGCCTTCTTCCAGTGTTTCTCCTTAACCATGCAGTCAGCACTCACAAGTACATTAATGCAAAATATGTCTTCTTAGGTTGCAGGCATGCTCAGTTAGCAAGCCACGCCCCACTGATCCTGATGTTCTCCTCCTCCGTACCTTTCGAGAAGCACCAGATCATTGCAACCCTGCCTCCCCTGCTTCAGACTCCACGCTCATCATATTGTGCACCACAAGAAAAAGCAGATGATCTCCAGGATTAGTACCAGAGCAAATTTATGGTATCCAAACACAGAAGTAACCACAATGGCTTGGCAATCCTATTACATTTTTCTTATCTGGCCTATTTCCCATTCCCCTCAGCAATTACTCCAGCCCTTCTTCATTTTCCTGAAATCCCCAGCCCCAATAGAGTCCATCTTACTCCATCAATTATCCCCTGCCTACACTGGATTTATAGACTTCTTTAATGCTGCAAACCCACACCCGCATTCACATAAATGCTATACGTCAAAAGTTGAATCCACACACATAGCTGTGTGTGTAAACACGTGTGAGCAAGTGTGAGTGTGTGTGCATTCAACTTGTGACACAACTAAAGTCAGCAACCTTAAAACTCTCTCCTTCTCCCCTCAACCCACCACTTCCTTTAAATTGAAACTTCTAGTCACTTGGTAGTTTCCTTCGAAAATGCCTCCTTTCTTAAGATACGAAGTGCATCGGGATTGTACTGAACCTTCATTTCTTCCTTGGGGATCTGTACTGAGCCTTCAAACTCATTTTTCAGAGGCTGAGAAACAGCACGTTTAATGTGACAGACACACTGGACAGTTAGGAAGAGGGGTCCAGAGGTTAAAACCAGCACAGGCCTCTGAAGACAGAAAGCTGCTGTTCAAAAAACCTGAGCCCTTCAGCCTTGACTTAGTTACTACCCTGTGAGGGTGATGTCCACCTCCGTACTCCAGACCTGGAGTTTCCACTGTGTGCCCAGCAGACAACTGGACATCTCCACCTCTGCCTCTCACAGGCACCTGAGACTTTATTAAGACTGTGTATCCTTTTCCTGTTTCTCATCTCGCTGAACACCATCAGCATCCTTCTGTCCAAAGTGGTGCCATAAGAACCCATCCTAGACCTCTCCTGTGACCTCGACTTTCATCACTGAGGCCATTTGGACCCTCTGATTACTCTCTCCAGAATTCTGCTCTACTTCCCAGTCTCTCCATTGGCTGACCTAACTCAGGTTCTTTCTGTTTTCTATGTGCAATGGTCCCTTCCTCCAGCTTCAAAATTTTTTGTACTCTAATAAGAAACATCTTCCTCAAATAGAAGTTCAATTATGCCTCTCCTCTAGTTTATGTTTGGATACATGACCAAGATGTTTATAAGTTGTGAAGACACTATAATGATATTTATATTGATTTATATAAAATAAGAGCCAGGTTCAACCTTCACATATTCAATGACTAGATTGACAGCTGCATGCTTTCCATGTGCATTTATCTGACTCAGTTGCCATGTGAATTAGATGAGGTACACGAAGGCAAGAAAAAGAGTGTCTCAAAATGAGGAATTATGTCAACATCAGGTATTTAGTTACTTTCAGCTCACTTCACCGTTTTGCAGATTACACAGCCAAGGTGTGTTTATTTATTAATCATTTAATCTAGTTTTGATTAAAACACCATCACTCAATAGAAAAGTGAGAAACACAATTTTCTGCAAAGAAACCACAATTGGGAGAATAACAGAATGAAGGAAACATCAAACAATAAGAACTCATCATATTTATATATTTCTATGCCAGGTGCAATGGTGCATGCTTGTAAACTCAGCAACTCGGGAGGCTGAGGCAGGAAATGGCAAGTTCAGGCCAGCCTGGGCAACTTAGCAAGACCCTGTCTCAAAATAAGAAATAAAAAGGATTGGGGATGTAGCTCAGTGTTATATTGCCCCTGGATAGGATCTTAAGTACCAACCAAACAAAATAATCACATCTGTCCTTTGTGAAGGATATGTAGCCATCTCCTCTTAAGTAGATGGAAACAGTAATGACTTAATCCAATCAGTAAGACTGGGCAAAAACATCAGATAGTATTCAGAAGATATGTTCCATGCTTGTATAATTATAACAGAATGGATTCTGCCATCACATATAACTAAAAAGAACTAATAAATTAAAAAAGAGAACTAAGCTTTTCTTAAAAAAAAATAATAAGAAGAAGACCATATGAAATATGGGTTTATATACTTTATTGTTGATGGTGGGCTTTACGTAAAGATATTTTGTGCTGTGAGATGGAGGCTAATGGTAACCAAAAGCTACTATTAGTATGAATTTTAGACATATTAATAAACATCAATATTTGAGAAAACTAAATAAAATTTATAATTCATCTTTATGTCATATTTTTCTATTTGTATATTTTGTAATGTATGTACATGTAAAACAATAGATGTATTTCCTTTGAAAATAATGAATATATGCATACCAGTGATTTTTGTATGAAATTTTTACATGTAGAAGTGAATTATTAAAACATTTTGAGGCCAAAAATTGAGTGTAAAATTTATAGATTTCATTAATAATGAGTACAGTATCCTCCCACAGTTTGCATCGCATGCAGCTGAAATCTGGCGTTTTCAAGCTTCTTGGGTTTCTCAGGATACAGCACACACATTATAGTGTATGTTCCCTCATAAACCCAACCCAGCTGACTGGTCACCTTCAGTCCATTGCTGCTGAACCTGGACACCCTGGTCACCTGACCTCCATGGGCACTCCCCTTGCACATGTCCAAAGTGACTGCATTTCTGCCATGAGGGCATTGTTCTTTTGGCTGCCAGCTCATAGCAACTTGTGGACAAATAACGTCCTCATCTTCCCAGAACTGTGACGCCCCCTGGTAGTCATGGGCTGCGATTGAAGCTGAGACCTTTTTTAAGTTTCCATGACCTCACATGTGACAGAGTTTGGTCAAGATTTGAAGCAGATTGTGTCCCCCAAAGTATCTCCCCTGCAGCTCTACAGCATGCAGACTGTAGTTAACAACACTTCATTGTGGACTGGAAATTTGATAAGAGAGTATATTTCAGGTACTTTTAGTCCTCAAAAAAGAGGTAATGATGTGAGATGGTGGATATATTGTTTGAAATAATCATTCTATTATATAATACCAAATCATCATGTTGTATACCTTAAATATCGATACTTAAAAAATACTTTAGAAATTTCTGTGACTAGAGCTGTTTAACTTCAGATTCAGAGATTATTTTACCAACACACAGTAAAAGGGGCTCCTGCATTGAATGAAAAATTATATCAAAAGGCTTTGTTCCCATGCACAACTAAAATTCTACCAGGGTTTCATATAAGCATAAAATTTAAGATTCTTCTTCCCTAGAGGGAAAAATCTGATTCAATGCTTTTTCTATCTAGCTTTAATAGAGAAGAATTAATAAGCACATTTATTAAAATTGAAGTGAATGTTATTATTTTTGGATCAGCAATGTGAAAAACAGAAGAGAGACTTCTTAAAGGTCCCTTTGTTTTTCTCTTTGTCCCCTTTCCCCTACTCACTCCAACAATCCAGGGAGAAGCCACTGACACACTCGCTAGATAAACTGAGGCTGTTTTACTGGGAGCGTGAGCGCCAATTCAGCCCAGAGTCTGAAATCAACTTAAATGTATTTTCATCATCTAATTTATCTTTCTCCTGTGGATTTTCAAGCTGTTGCTTAACAGTTTCTTAAGTTTCACTAGTCTGTTTTAAAGTCTGAGGTAATATAGAAAACTAAAATTTTTAGAAGGGCCATTTGGAATGTTCCTTTTACTATAAAATGTTTTAGTACAGTATCATATTTCATGTGAGACTCTCCTCTGTTAAGAAAAAATACTGATAATCACCAATCAGAATGAAGGAAGAAAACCAACTTCTTGTCGACTTTGTGCACGTAATAATAATAAGAAGCAGGATAACATACCTCAAATCCATAAACAAAGAGCTCCATTATGGATCGTTAGGATCTACCTTTTTTTTTTCAGGTTACTTTATTAAGTATTTTCCAGTGTTTACTATAAATTTTTGATAAGAATTGTTTATTATGACCATGATCCACTAAACCATGACACAATGGTTTTAATGACTCAATGTCTGCCTCTTTGGAGAGATGCCATTTTGCACTTGTTTGTGATGTGTATGTGGCTGGGGTGTAGTTGGCTGGGCAAGAGAGAGAGAAGGAAGTTGAAGGAGGCCAGATGGCAGAAAGAAGAGTGTGCATATTGAGAGGATGGAGATGAGTTTGCACATGGAAAGAAACTGAGGTGAGCTGAGAAGCCAGTTGGCTGGACTCACCTTGCGTCCAGTCTTCGTAGACTTGTTTGATACTAAGGACAATTTAAAGCAATGATGCAAAGCATGGATTTTGGAATATTAGTGGTGCTTCAATTTTTAAACCACCTGCTGTCTCTTCTGATCACTGCTGGGCTTCACAGGAAGGTTTGAGCTGAAGGGCTGCCTCGTGTATCTTGCAGGATGGCCGCCATATTGGGGCACCCGGAGTCTTTGCCTGGGCATCTTCACCACCCTGGGGCCACAGCAGCCGCTTCCACTGCCTCTCACCCCCCTGGCTGGGCAAGCTGGGTTCTGATTTCCAGTTCTGAAGCTTCCCTCTGTGGTCATCAGACAGACTCGCCACACTTGCACTGGGTACTACTTTTGCTCAGACGCCGTACAAAATTTTTTGCTTGTCTTTTTTTTTGTTTTTGTTTTTTATTATCAGAAAAGCCTAAGGTGGGGGCTAAACCCAAGAATAAATAGGTGGGCAAATGACATGCTGGACACGTAACGTTCCTTCTTCTTTGAAAGTGGGATTTGTGACTTTGCACCAGGAGACATTTGACAGTGTCTGCTAACACTGACCGCTGCCAGAGCAGGGCAAAAGGTCTTGCTGCTGTCTGCAGGTGGAGCTCAGGGCTGCTGCTGACTACTGGGCAGTGTGCAGGACTGCTCCCAGCAGTAACAACTGTCCTCCTCACAATGCCAGTCATGCTGACCTCCTGAGCTCTGCCCTTCAGACCTGTTTCCATAATAAGCTTCTGGTGTCCCTCTAGTTTTAAAGGCCAGCACTGAACAGGACAGCTCAAGCTGATGAAGACCTTGAGTTCCTCACCATCCTAAACAGACTCCAAAATATGCACTCCCTCTCATTTATTCACCCAATCAAGTACACACATCCATAATAAGACCACGTGCTGAGCAGGCACAATGAATGCAAGTCTTCAGAACAAATTGACCTAAGATAAATTGATTGTTGAGGATCTAGAGCTATAGAATGAGAACCTACTTACTAAGTAAGAGAGAAAATAATCATCCTGAGCTTTTCCTAGATCTTCAGTTATATAGTGGGCTCCATTCACAAACCTGACTTTCTTAGGAGTTTAGTAAATTTGTGTTTTTTCTGTGAAACAGCTTCTGATTTGGAAGCAAAGACACATTAATGAAACTCCTTAAAATTTCAAAACTCAGTCTTATGTAGAGTCCATAGCACATTCATCCATGCCTGAGTATACGTTCAGCTTTATTAAAATGAGACCTAGGCAGTTTTTCATACAATTACTAGCTTAAAATTACAAGATTCTATGTATGTAAAACATTTTATGGCAAGTGTTAATCTATAGTCAACTTTTATGATTGCCAGCAAGAATTCCAGTGAAAAATGTTGAAAACTCTTAAATACATTTAATGAGTCTTGTCACAATAATACTTCTGTTTTTGTAAAGATATGTTGCAAACTCCAGGAGAACCACTTAAAATTCAATAAGGTTCAATTGACAGACGACGACTGGAGAGAAAAAAAATGTAATTATATAAAATGTTCAATTAAAACCAGTCAAGGCTGATAAATGCAGAAAAATAACCAAGAAACAAAGAACAAAGGCAAAAAGTAGAAGCAATTACAGATGCTAATCCAACAATGTCAATGGTCACTTTAGTTATTAGTGATTTAAATGCACTAATTAGAAGATAGAGCGTCAGAGTGGATAATGAAAAAAAAACATGACCTATCTAAATATTACTTGCAAGAAACCCTCTTCAATATAAAGATACAGGTTTAAAGAAAAGAGATGGAGAAAGACAAACAACACTATACCTAATTAAAAGAAGACAGTCTCTGAATTAATTTCAGAAGGTGCAAACTTCATAGCAAGAAAAATGATGGAAAAGGGAGAAATTATGAAATAGTAAAAAATTTGAGATAATGTTTCTGCATGTGTATGCATGTGGAAAGGGTTGTCACCAACAAGCAGGTGGCACATCCTGTAATCCCGGAGGCTGAGACCAGCCTGGGCAACATATTGAGAGCCTGTCTCAAACAAAAATAAAATTAAAAGGGCTGGGAATGTGGCTCAGTGTCAAGCACTCCTGGGTTCAAGCCCCATTACCAAAAAAAAAAAAAAAAGATGGAAAGATATACCCTGTTCATGGATAGGCAGAACTAACATCATCAAAATGGCGATATTACCAAAAGTCCTCTATAGGTTTAATGCAATGCCAATCAAAATTCCAATGGCATTGCTTGTAGAAATAGATAAAGCAATCATGAAATTCATATGGAAAAATAAAAGACCTAGAATAGCAAAAACAATTCTAAGCAGGAAGTGTGAATCAGGTGGTATAGCAATACCAGATTTCAAACTATACTACAGAGCAATAGTAACAAAAACAGCATGGTACTGGTACCAAAACAGGCGGGTGGACCAATGGTACAGAATAGAGGATACAGAGACTAATCCACAAAGTTACAACTATCTTATATTAAAGGGGCTAAAAGCATGCAATGGAGGAAGGATAGCATTTTCAACAAATGGTGTTGGGAAAACTGGAAATCCATATGCAACAAAATGAAACTGAATCCCCTCCTCTCACCATGCACAAAAATTAGCTCAAAATGGATCAAGGACCTTGATATCAAATCAGAGACTCTGCGTATGATAGAAGAAAAAGTTGGCTACGATCTACATATTGTGGGATCAGGCTCCAAATTCCTTAACAGGACACCCATAGCACAAGAGTTAATAGCAAGAATCAACAAATGGGACTTACTTAAACTAAAAAGTTTTTTCACAGCAAGAGAAACAATAAGAGAAGTAAATCGGGAGCCTACATCATGGGAACAAATTTTTACCCCCCACACTTCAGATAGAGCCTTAATATCCAGAGTTTACAAAGAACTCAAAAAATTAGACAATAAGACAACAAATAACCCAATCAACAAATGGGCCAAGGACCTGAACAGACACTTCTCAGAGGAGGACATACAATCAATCAACAAATACATGAAAAAATGCTCACCATCTCTAGCAGTCAGAGAAATGCAAATCAAAACTACCCTAAGATACCATCTCACTCCAGTAAGATTGGCAGCCATTATGAAGTCAAATAATAACAAGTGCTGGAGAGGATGTGAGGAAAAGGGTACTCTTATACATTGCTGGTGGGAATGCAAATTGGTTCGGCCAATTTGGAAAGCAGTATGGAGATTCCTGGGAAAGCTAGGAATGGAACCACCATTTGACCCAGTTATTGCCCTTCTTGGTCTATTCCCTGAAGACCTTAAAAGAGCGTACTACAGGGATACTGCCACATCGATGTTCACAGCAGCACAATTCACAATAGCTAGACTGTGGAACCAACCCAGATGCCCTTCAATGGATGAATGGATTAAAAAATGTGGCATTTATACACTATGGAGTATTACGCAGCACTAAAAAAATGACAAAATCATGGAATTTGCAGGGAAATGGATGGCATTAGAGCAGATTATGCTCAGTGAAGCTAGCCAATCCCTAAAAAACAAATACCAAATGTCTTCTTTGATATAATGAGAGCAACTAAGAATAGAGTAGGGAGGAAGAGCAGGAAGAAAAGATTGACATTAAACAGAGGCACGAGATGGGAGGGAAAGAGAGAGAAAAGTGGAATTGCATGGAAATGGAAAGAGACTCTCATTGTTATAAAAAACTACATAAAGGTGGTTGTGAGGGGAATTGGAAGAAAAATAAGGAGAGAAATGAATTACAGTAGATGGGATAGAAAGAGAAGATGGGGGAGGGGGATAGTAGAGGATAGGAAAGGTAGCAGAATACATCAGTCACTAGTATGGCATTATGTAAAAATGTGAATGTGTAACCTATGTGATTCTGCAATCTGTATTTGGGGTAAAAATGGGAGTTCATAACTCACTTGAAACTATTGTTCGAAGTATGATATGTCAAGAGCTTTGTAATGTTGTGAACAACCAATAAAAAAATCATACAAAAAAATGGTGTACATCAAATTAATCAAATTATGACATGAAATTCAATTTTGACTCAAAAATTAAAAGAAATGCAAAAATAAACAGATAAATCTATTATTATAGTTGAAGACCTCAACATCTCTCTGTCAGTTACAGGCATAGATAATCTAAACAGCATTGTCAATCAATCTGATCCAATTTGAGATACAGAACATTTTATCCAATCATACTGGAATTTGCATTCTTCTCAAATTTACAGGGAATATTCTCCAGGATAAAACACATTCTAGGCTATAACAGAGACATTAACAAGTTTAAAAGGATGGAAATTATGTGGATTATGTTTGCAGATCATAATGAAATTAAATTAAAACTCAATAACAGAAAAATAGCTATTTTTTTAAAAATGTTAGGAAATTAAGAGGCATAATTTAAAGCAAATACATGTCAATGATGAATTCCCATTCAAGAAATGTTTTGTAGTAAATGAAAATGAAAACACATCTCATAAAAATTTGTGACATAAAAGCAAAAGCAGTGTCACAATTGAAATTTACAGCATTGAATGAATACATAAAATAAAACGTGTACAACCAATAACCTGAGCTTTCATCTTAGGGAACTAATGAATGAAGAACAATATAAATATAATATTAGCAGAAAAAAGGAAATAATGAATAGAGCAGAATTCAGTGAAGTTATATAAACAAGTAAACAATAGAGTATGATAACAAAAGCAGAAGCTGTTTCTTGAAAAGATCAATTAAATTGATGAATCTCTTCATTAAAAGAAAAGAAAAATGAGAAAGCCCAAATAACAGTGCCTTTTAAAGAAAATATTGTAGGATTGTATAATTACAAATCCTAGTAGTGGTTTTCTTTTTCAGATAGGCAATATGAATTTATAGGGATTTCCTCTTCTAATGAACAAAAGTCCATGAAATATCTATTCATGTCTGTGAACATTTTGTTTCACAAGATCATATGGGCATAATAAACTCTAAAATAAATGGTTGCATTTATGACATAATCAGAGATTTAAGCAATCAATTAGATGGAGAAAAAAATTAATGGAACACCACATGTGGAAAAAAGAGGGAGTAATTCTAGGCAAAAACCCAACTTGTACAGTAACACCAGGGCAAATCGCTGTCTATGGCTTGTTAAGAAAAAATTCTAAATTCAACATTGTACATAGAAAGATGGGAGTGGAGGTGACTTGGAAAATTCATATTGAGGCATATGAAAAATAGGTAGGTTTGCTCATTGTCTTAAAGAGCTTAGAATTCAACCCATGTAGCTCCAGGACTAAGGGTGGGGGAGCTCTACAATAAGACAAGAACATGACAATATATGTGCATGGTCTGGCTAGTGAGCTGGATATGAGAGAAAATGTAGGTGGAGAGAATATTTAAAAAGCCAGCTGTGTGGTCCTTGGGAAGTTTCAATGGGATCCCAGCAACGGTCGGGTAAGATGGCAGAGAAGGGGAGGGGCCTCGTGTGCCCTGTGGGGACTGGCTTTGAGGCGGAGCTGTCATCTTTTCAGCCTGGGGAGGATTAGCAATACTTTTATTAACCTCTGTAAATAAATAATAGTAAGTGGAGGACTTTTAAAATAAAATCCCCATTTGCACATTCCGTTTGGTTGTGGGGCGTTGGATGAACTTACATCATTTCTTACCAAGTTTTCTTGAGCCCCAAAAGAACACTAAGAGGCAGTACAGGAAAGTCATTAAGTGCTCAGGTTCTAGAGCCAGATGGTGTGTATTTGAACTTCAACTCCATCTCTCTAATCAACCTATATAAAGTTTATAGGTTCCTCACTTGCAGAATGGAATTAATAAAAGCACCTAACTTACAAGTGTTTTGTGAGACTCGAATGAGATAATAGAGGTAAACCACACAACATAGGGCCTGGCACACAGTAGGTGCTCAATAAATGTAAGCAATTACATACATAGATAAAAAGGTCATTTATTTATACTAGGAAATGAAGTGATAGAGCTAATAAAATCAACCAGGAAGCATCTAAGATTACAAAATAAATGAGAAAATTAGCAAAAACTATGAGAAACTATAAGAAATAACAAAAAAGTGGGAAAAGGTAAGAAAGATTAACAAAAGCTGATGAGAACGGGTATATGTGATGTGAGGAAAATAAATAAGAGAAAGTGTGGGGTGTTATTAATACCAAAGGAGAGAAGAGTTTCAGGAGCGACTACGGCAGTTCCAGGACACCCAGGAAAGGTTGTCTGAAACCAGAGGTGGCACTGAACCCTATATTTAATCCTGTCGCACTCAAGTAAACACTTTTCACACACTGTGGTCGTGACTTTCAAAAGTTTGGGGAGAGATAGCAAAACTAGCACACATTTCTTTTTCTCCCTTTTCACATACAGAAGATTCATTCTCACCATAGGCCCTAGCAACACAGGCAGACACGATTCTCTCTCCTTCAGCCCAGAATCTTCACCTTTTCTCCTGAGGCTTCTCCTTGGCCTAGCTGAATTGCCAGCATTCCTACCCATCTGCTTAGGGGCCACCGCTGCGTGGAACAAGGATTACTTGAGCATGCACTGTGATACCATGATAAGAGGGTGTGTCCCGTGTGACCAGTGCACAGGTACGTTACAGTGTGGGGCATGAACACAGGAGTGAGCCACATCCCAGGCAGGATGAGGCAGGAAGGCAGCAGACTGTATCTTGTTACTGAAAAAGGGCACACGATTGAGAACTGAAGGATTCTTGATTTTTTTCCATGTCATATTTTCAGACCAGAGCTGATCATGGGCCCATGGGTATCATAGAAATCAAAACTAGAAGAGAAGGAGCACCTGTGCTGCTGATTTCCACTAGCACAGGTAAAAGGACGAGGCAAAGAAGCATAAGCTCTGAGAAGGCTCTTGGCACTTGGAAGTTAGGAGGTGTTGGAATCACGAAAGCACTTTGCAGAGACGTCAATAAAACAAGTTCCGGAGCACCTAAGATTGATCCATGTATGTCAGTGTAAATGGTTGTGGACAACTTCAAGAGAAGCTTGGTGCCTAATGAAGTAGATGAATATGTGAAAAGTGCTCACCATAGAAAATTGAAGTATTTGATTAGAGAAAAAATATAAGTAGGAAAGTGTAAAGTTTTAATGGCAAAATGACATCATTTGTGGTATCTAAAAGAAAATAAAAATATTAGAAGTATCAAATCATTTAGCAAATCTGAAAAGAACTTCATTTATATATAAAAAAGAAAAAACTAAATAAGTAAGCAAGTTGCTTTCTTGTATCATTTTTATTAAACATCTATACATTTACAATCTATAAATTTAATTAATTGCAAAAAAATAATCAGGTAAGATGAAGTTGGCTTCTCTGCTTCTGCTGGCCGTGGGGTCTGCACTGAGTTGCTGGCCTCTGCAGTAGAGAAGGGTTGCGGCTCTTGGTGGCAGGCCATGCCCTCTGTGTTCAGCTGACCCCAGCAGCTCATCTTCAACTTCTTCTTTCTGGGTCTTATTTTGTGAGTGCAAAGAATGAAATCCACACTACAGGATGTGAGTTATAGAGCAGGATTTACTGAAGAGAATAAACCGGAATAGAACTTCTGCAGTGCAGGAGGGGAACACATGGCAGGTTTCTCCTTATAACTAGGCTAGTCTAGGGGTTTGTAGAGCACCTGGGGAATGGAATTGGCCCAAACTCATGCCAATTAGAGTCTGGGAAAGTACTGACACTCTTGGATACTCGTGAATCCCATTCAGTTTGCCTTACTTCCATTTTTGCCCCACTCCAGGAAGAGGGAGGTTGAGGTCTATGTTTGCAGGTTCGGGCTGCAGCCCTGTGTGCAATGGCTTCTGCAGCAGGCCTCTGCCCAGTGCCGAGGCCTGGCCCCCAAGGGTGACGGGTCAGCATGCTTGGTTCCACTTGGCACTGGCTCACCTCTCAGGCCTGCTGCTGCCCTTCTGTGTGGCAGGCTCTGCAGGGCAGACAGGGCCAGCGGCCTGTGCTTCCGCCACTTCAGTGGTCCTCTGTGGCTTCTCCGCAGGGACCACTGGCTGCTGCACAGCTTGGTGGCAAGGCAGCCACTTTAATGGCACCCAGGAAGGGGGCTGAAAACATTGCAGGGAGATGTGAACCAGATCTTTCGGAGTGTCACTGGCTCTTGGTGCATCAGGAAGCACAGACCAGCCAGGAGAGGGAAGAAGGCCTCCGCCTTGGCCTCTGCCACGCCTTGCATTGTCCCCAGCCCCTCTGTGACGGAGCCTAGCATGACGGCCAGCCAACCCAAGAGACACATTTACACGGTGCAGCTCTTATATCGTAAAGTAGACAAGACAGATTGATTTGAAGCTGGAGTGTAATGAATAATTAACAAAAGATCCAAATACAAATGAAAGTTTCTTATATTATAAATGACCAAGGAAATTACAAAGCCTCTAGAAATTATGGAACTTGTAAAATCATAGTGTGGAATTGCATTTGAGGAATTATTTTAAAAAAACACACAAGAAAATCCAGAGATCTTCAACATATTGCCATTAAACAGGACCTTTGACAAAGGAACCATAAACAAAATCAAGCAGCAACAGTGAAAAACACTGACAATTTGTATTTCAGGAACCTGGGCAGTTATCCTACTATATTAATAATTTTTACATGTCAGTCAAAAATGCACTGACATTAATAGTCCCAAAAGATACTGATTAGACATTGCAGAAAATATAAATATCTCTTAAAGATATAATGGGATGTTCAGTTTCTCTCAAAATAAGTGAAAGGAAACTATCAGCAGTAGTGAACTATCACTTATTAGCAAAGACCCCAAAATTTGATGATATTATTAGCTAAGAAACTAGTAGGCTTGTGCATTTCTGGTGTGCAATCGGCAACTACTTACATGTGTGCATATTTTTTTTATTTTTATATCCCAGAGTTCTCCTTATATCACTGAAAACTGAAGTATATCCATGTATATTGGTTGAGATTTTTACTAGATTGATGCCACCCTAAATATCCACCAGCAGCTGATTGGTTAAAAAACATTGTACATCTAAGTAAGGCAATAGCATGCATCTAAAAAGAAAATCAAGAAGCTTCTTCATGACATGGAACAAATTCAATAATATTTATTTTAGGAGTAAAAAAAGAAGAGGAAATTAACAAATATGTGCATTGCTCTCACGAAAAAAAAGCATAGATTGTTTCTGAAGGACACCCAAGAAAATGCTCATCTGTCTCTAGAGAGGAGAAATAAATGACTAGTAGAATAAAAGGGTGCATGGTACAGTACACTTTCCTGTAACTTTTGAACAGTTTGTAAGTGAATAGTATTGAAAATATGATAAACCAAATAATGTCAACTTGATCAGTTACTTTAAAATATTGGAATATAGTCATCAATTAGGCAAAGTTCTAATCTTGGAGTTGTTCAAAATTTTTAGATCTTTAATTTAAACACAAACAATGGCATTGATGGCTTTCTGCTATAACTGGCACATTGAAGTTATAGAAAGTACTATAGACACACATTGCTGTGTAGCTTTCCATCCTGTTTGATGAATACATCTCAAGAAATGACCAGTTCTGGGGGAATTCATCAGCTTGAATGACTTTACCTTTCTTTTCCTTATGCAAGTCTACTCAGTTTCACTTTAATAATTATATTGTAGGAGCACAGCCTATGCTGAGCTCTTCCCATCTGACCATATTCACTGTTAAATCACCAGTATGAACAATTCATATTTATTGATTAGTAGCTGCTTCATGGTCTACCTCCTGCATCTCTGATGGACTTCAATGTGCTAAATGTCAGGAAGAGCAGACAGACATCTCCAAGCCCTCCCAGTGCCTATCAAAATGTTTCTCTAAAAGTGAAAGCTCACTCAAAACTTATCAGAAAAAAAAGTAAATACTACCCTTTCACAACTTTTTAGACATTTTTGGTGGTAGATTGAGAAAATCTGTAGTTAAAAATCAGAAATATCAATTGGGCATGGTGGTGCATGCCTATTCCCAGTGACTCAGGAGGCTGAGGCAGGAGGATCACAAGTTCAAAACACTTGTGGTGACTTGTTCACCAATTAATGTCTTCCAGTTACAGTGCTACAACTGAGCAGAAATAATAATAATTTTGAAAACCAGGAGGAGGATGAATTAGGAACAAAAAGCTATTCCAGCTGTCGCTGGTACAAAGTCCAAGTAGCTGCTCAAACCATCAAGGTGTTTTTAGTTAAGGTTTTATAGAAAAACATCAGGTTATGTCTATTTGAGAAGTATGTTTGGAATAGCAAAATAATCCAATAAGTAGTACATCCATAGTGGTTTACAAACCATCAATCTCTTTTCCTAGCACATATATCAAAATCTCACACAAACCTAATTAAGGAAAGTAAAGGGAATACATGCTTTACTGCTTATATAGTGAGGGTAATAAATTTCTCCAGACTATTTGCCCATTCAAAGGTACTTGAGGAGTTATATTCCAAATATTGAGGCATTATGTATATGCTATGTACAAGCTATCCATCTTGGCCAACTAACAACAAATGTGCAACAAAACGCTCATGTCAATCCTTAATAACTCACATGGAAGTCTTGTGAGGTAGGCCCTTACCCAGAGAGCTATTCTTAAAAGCTTAATTGCAAAGAAAGGAATTTCCCTAAGTGTAGGACTGACTGTCTGAATCCAGCCTTGCCTCCATCTCTGACCGCCCAGAGCCCGGCTCCCAGCCCACATCCCTGGTACTCTGCACAGCTCCTCTCCTGTACCCAGCCTCAGCCTTCTCTTCCAGATACCGGGCCCTCTGGGGACTCGCTGCCCTGGTCAGCCACCTCTCGAGGTCCTGGTCTTTGGCTTGCACATTCTTCTCCACTGCTCTGCCTGAAACCCGGCCCTTCCCTTAGACAATGTTCCCCTGTCTTTTCAGGGGTTTCTGCTTTCTGTTCTACATTCCTTCCTTGCTGTTGCTGTTTTCCAAGTGTCCTCCTCTACCTCTTCCTCCATCCCCTTGCACTGACTGTCCGGACAGACCTGTTCAGCCGTCCTGCTCTCCTCTCCTTCCAGAGTCTTATACAGTATCTCTCGACTCAGGCTCCTCTGCACAAACACGCTCTTTTGTGATTACTGGTTATTTCAAAATCCATGCTTCTCCTGAAGCACCTTACCTTTTCAGTCATTCTCTTTCTTCCAGTGATTCCAACTTCCAAATTCCCCCAGCCACTACCCACAAAGTCAAGAATCCATCCTTGCCAGGAGGTGCATTCTCTTGGCCACCATGTCCGTCACCCCACTCTGCCTGCAGATTCTGTAGTTCCAGCTCAGTCACTGGAGTAGCCACCCTCCCGGTTTCACAGGGACCGTTGGGCTTCTAACCCATTGGTCATGGTTACTGCCTGCTGTGGTTTGGATACAGTGTCCCCCAAAGCTCACAGGTGAGACAATGGTGGAAGCTGAGAGGGAAAGTGATTGGCTTAGGAGAGTTTTAACCCAATCAGTGCACTTGTCTCCGGATGGGGGTTACCTGGGTGGTAACTGTGGCAGGTAGGGGTGCCAGGGAAGCAGGTCCCCGAGGGTGTGCCTTTGGGATTTATATTTTGCCTCTGGCAAGCAAGAGTCGCTTCTGCCCCCTGATTTTCATGTCCTGAGCTGCTTTCCTCGTCACACGCTCTGCCATGATGCTCTGCCTCACCTCGAGGGCCCAGAGCTCTCCGGGGACTGAGACCTCTGAAACTATGAGCCCCCCAATAAAATATTTCTTCCTCTGACTGTTCTTACCAGGTCTTTTGATGACAGCAGTGAAGTAGCTGACTAAAACACTCTCCTCTTGACTCATATTAAATCCCATGGCTAATTCAATTGTATATATTTTTGCACTCTTACCAGCCCTTTTTCAGTTCAAAATATTCTTATGACAAAATACAAATTTTTAGTCTGATTCAAAATGCGCTACCTCTGTGTGTTTACCTAGGCAACTTAGCATTTCTAAAGAGGAGTGAAAGGAATCCTGACTTGTCTTGGTTTCAGATCGCCACGACGGTTTGAGTCAGTCTTTTCACCGGTTTGAGTCAGTCTTTTCACTGCTGTAACCAGAACCTGAGAAAAACAATTAAAGGAGGAGAAGTTTATTTGGGGGCTGGTGATTTCAGAGGACTCAGGTTAGAGAAGGCATCTCCATCCCCCAGGGCACAAGGTGAGGTACAGCATCAAGGTGAAAGAGTGACAGAGGAAAGCAGGTCAGGATAGGGAACCAGCAAGCACAGAGAGACTCCACCTGCCAGAGACAAAATCCACAGTCAAAGACTGCCCCCAGGTACCCACCTCCTCCAGCCACACCCTAACTGCCTGTAGGCACCTCTCAGTTAATCCCTATCAGGGGCTAATGCACTGATTGGGTTAATGTTCTCATAACCCCATCACTTCACCTATAAACTTTCTTGCATTGTCTCATACATGAGCTTTGGGGACAAACTGCTTATTTATCCTCCATCTCAGCTCCTTACCTTGATTTCTATTTCACTGATGAATAGAGAGAAAAATCCAGATAAATTTCATCATTCCCCTTCTCAATCCACATAACATTCGGTGATAAACATTTCACATTTTTAATTGTTTTGTGAATATTGCACTGTATGGACTTTAATTGAGCAAGGGGGTCTTAGGAAATTTGAAAATGATGGCTGTGTGAAGGCACATATGATTATACAAAGGACACGCACCCAATATGTTTGTATTACTAAAGGTACACATATGACTCTCTCTCTGGTAGCAAAACCTATAATCCATGATATTTGCTTGTATTTTGCTAGATATATCTGATAGGAGACTGGTAGAATTCAAATAAAGTAAGTTTCTTGATCAATGAAAATACTTTATATCGTCCTGTTATGTTGGCCTCATGGTATGATAATTTCAGTATAAACATACAATGTTGTCAAGAACTCGAAGTACTGTTGATATGACAAAGCATCAGAAGTGATATATGTGTTAGTGTGACCTGTAATATTTCTCCTTCACCTTTAGAACTGAAACATAATAAGACTCAGCTTAGGCTATTTTCCAATTCCAGATGTTCACAGAGTGAGTTAGCTATCGCCCTCTGAATCACCCGTCACAGGAGAAAGACGTCAAAGATTGGCCATGTTAGGTGACCACTGTCACCAGCATTAGTTTCTCATGTAAGAAGCTGGGTGTTTTTGAATGTTTGAAAGTTTGTCACTGTTTATGTGGTATTAATATTCTATGTAATGTCATTCATTCAAAGTTCTGACATTTGGGACAGTTTATACCACTGTGTTGGATTGTATTTCATTTTTGAATTGGCAGTAGAAAATATGTTATTTTTATCAATTTTACAAGATAAAATTTTGATAGCCAAAAATGTATACTCCATCTGTTAAGAACTTCCCACTGTCCCTGGAGGACGGCCAAGAATAAACTTACTATGATCTGGTCAAATAGCATGTCAGATAAATTTATTTATCAGGCCAAATGTGTGTATGCATGTGAGTGTGTGTGTGTGTGTGTGTGTGTGTGTGTGTGCATATGAACATGTGTGTTTCTAAAAGGATACTGTATGTTCTTTGTTTTTCATTTTGAAATTTACAATTTAAAATGCTTCAATGAATGTATCATTGCTCAAAGCTTTGGAATTTGTCCTATTCAAATGTTTCAATTTTTGCTTTTAATGTAAATATGTGAAATATTAATATGTAGTAAGCCTTACGTTTACAACATAAAGGATAAAAATAAAGTTACAGGATATGAGAAAACAAAACTACTGTATTTTGAAAAGAAAAAATGTATTCTAATTGAAGGTTAAATTAGAAAGTTAAATAAGAAAGAGATGAATTTTGTGACACCAAAACTCATGAGCCAGAATGATCCACATGAAGTCGGCTAACTCTGGGTCAGCGCCACTAAGAGAAGATTTCTATAGAAGTGACATCAGCAACAGGGGATGCAAAAATCAGGAATTTGTAAATGATAGGGCTCCAAGTTTAGTAAGAATTATGGTCTGAGATTGTGGCTCAGTGGTAGAGCACTTGCCTAGCACGTGTGAGGCCCTGGGTTTGATCCTCAGCACCACATAAAATAAATAAAATAAAATAAAGGTGTTGTGTCTACCTACAGCTAAAAAAATATTTTAAAAAACGTTTAGTAAAAATTAAAGAACTGAATAAGATAAATGCTTTCATATTCAGGAGAAATCAATCTGATTTTATAGTAAATCTTACCACTATAAGTTCTTAAGCAAGAATCTATGGGATAAAGTAGTCATTTGTGAAAAACATATTTCAGAGGAGGGTGCAACGTGAATTCCTAAGGGTGAGAAGACCATAAAGGAGATGATGCTTAAGTCTGTATAATCCTAACATGTAACCTGTTATCCTAGAATCTGAATTTTCTCTACAAAGAAACTTTGAAAAAATACTATGAGAGCAATTTAATTTGGTGAGACTCTGAAAAACCAAGTCAACAAATTATACCCGCTACAAAGAGGATCCCAAGAAGACGGCAGAGGAGAAGCCTCTGGAATGTATTTCCTATCTAGGCAGCAATTGCACAGTTTTGAAAGAACTGTTTTGGAACTCCAAAATCCACTTAAGTCTAGAAACTTCCAGGGGAAGGTGAGGAGGGTACATTGTGGTTAATTTCATCAACTTCACCTTGAAACACAACAGCAGCTACTCATTCACCTCTCCTTGACATACAGCAGCTTTCCATGCATGGGTTCCTGCAGTTGTTTTCAAGTAGATGAAGAGACCCAGAGTGGACAAAAAGACACGGTTTTGCAAATGTTTGGGATCTATGGTATGATCTCTGACTGCTATTATGGTGCTGAGTTGCAGGCAAAAAGGCAGGCAACCCTCTTACTGTAACACTCTCCCTGTGCAAGCCCCTAGCTATCAACTAAAAGTGACTTTCATGGGACTTAAGGGGCTAGTGTTCCTCCATCTATATTTCTCTTTTCCCCCCTTTTGGAACCAGGCAATAAAATTTAAGACATTTAAAAGCAAGGGAACATAAGGGAAAATCAGAATCTAATCACACATACTCAGGCGAAGACTCAGAAAAGATCCAAGAAGACTAAGTTCACACCTCAGGCTATTTATTAACCACAAGAAAGCTTCCAATAAAATATAACCCCCCAAAAAAAATAGCAAATCCTAGGAAATGATGAGAATCTGAAATTCAGATTTATCCCATTATTAGACTCAAATGTCTAGTTTTCAACAAAATTTAAAAATACACAAAAAATCAGAAAATTATTCCCAAAAAAAATTAAAAAATAACTCAGCAGAAACAGTTCCTAAAAAATACTTCATGGCAGATCTACTAGACAAAGAATTTAAACTCAACTGCCTTAAAGATGTAAAAAAAAAGTATGATATGGAGAAAGGCAAGAAAATGACATGAAGAAAATGATATGTGAACAAAATGGGAATGTTAATAAAGAGAAAAAGAAAACATTAAAAAAATTAAACAAAAAACCAAAGAGTAGTTCTGGAATTGAAAAGTACAATATCTGAAATAAAAAATACACTAAA
This sequence comes from Ictidomys tridecemlineatus, assembly GCF_052094955.1. NCBI lineage: Eukaryota > Metazoa > Chordata > Mammalia > Rodentia > Sciuridae > Ictidomys > Ictidomys tridecemlineatus. Next base: position 43,716 of record NW_027521499.1, read on the forward strand.
GGGCCATGCACAGTGGCCACACCTGTGATCCCAGTTATCCAGGAGGCTGAAGCAGTCGTCTTCAGCAACCTAGCAAGACAGTGTCTCAACATTAAAAAAAAAAAGGACTGGGGATGTAGCTCAGTAGACAGATGACCCTGGGTTCAATCTGCTGTAAAAAGAAAGAAAGAAGAAAGAAAGAAAGAGAGAGAGAGAGAGAGAGAGAGAGAGAGAGAGAGAGAGAGAGAGAGAGAGAGAAAGGAAGGAAGGAAACAGAGAGAGAAAGAAAGAAGGAAAGAAAGAAAGAAAGAAAGAAAGAAAGAAAGAAAGAAAGAAAGAAAGAAAGAAAGAAAGAAAGAAAATAAAAAGCACTAGAGGGATTCAAATATAGCTATATGCAGGCAGAAAAAAAGAATCAGCAAATCTGAAGAAAGAATGAAAAAATGTCAGACATCTTTCCTTATCAATAATTAATTTAAATTATTTAAATGACCATGGAAATTTGAATTCAAAGAGACTCACATTCAGACACATGATAACCAAACTTTCAAAAACCAAGACACAGAGAGATGAAGGAGCAGCTCATCACATACAGGAGATTCGCAGTAATATTCTCAGTGGGTATTGTATCAGAGACATTAGGAGACAGATGGTTACAGTGAGCTGACATATTCAACATGCTAAAAGAAAAAAATAAAGCCATCCACAAAGAATACTACATCAGTAAAAGCTGTCCTTCAAAAGAGGGTGCTAATAAAGACATTTTCAAATTAAACAAAAGCTGAGGGGATATGTTCCCTCGACACTGGCTGTGGGTGAAAGTTTCCAGAGAGTCCCACTGGGGGACAAGAAGCTATGCTACATAGTAACTCCAAGCCACTTGAGGAAGCAGTGGTCACAGTGGAGGTAAACACTCTCAGTTACTAAAGCTGGTGTTGTTGCAACAATAGGCTATAACTCCACTCTATCTTTTACATAATTACAAACTACTCCATTAAAAATCATTAGTCTAAAAGCTAGCATAACTGCAACTTTGGTTCACAAGCCCACATTTTGCTTTCTACATGATTTTTTGGCTTATAATTTGGGGCACTCACTAGGCACTTAATGTATAAAGATGTAGTTTTGTGCCATCTTCAAACAAAAGAAATGGGACCAGAGTAATAGAGGAACAGGTTTTTTTTTTTAATTATTGAATATAAGATACTATACATTCAAATTAGAAAGAAAACTTTAAGATGCTAAATATAAGCCCCACCACATAGTAACCACAGAGAAAATAGATAGAGTTTACACATAATAGAAATTGAGAAAGGAGTTTAAACATTTCACTACCAAAATATCAACTAAACACCAATGATCATAGTAATTCACAACAGGATGGAGAAAAGGCCAAAAGGTATATATAAAAGAATGATAAAATGTCACATATCTTTCCTTATCAATAATTAATTTAAATTATTTAAATGACAGTGGATTAAACTCTCCAATTAAAATTCAGAGATTGGCAAAAAGGACAAGGACACATGATTTAACTATATGCTTCTACAAGAGAATCACTTCAGATCCAAGCACACAGGAAATGGAAGGAAAAGAGTGGGAAAGATATCTATCCAAACAGTAACCAAAGGAGAGCAGGTATCACTACACTGATCTTAGACAAAATTGCCTTTAAATTAAATCAAATTAAAAATAAGAGTTACAAAATACAAAGAAGCACATTTATGATATATTAATAAAAGACTCACATAGCAAGAAGATATAATGAACATTCACACCCAGAATGACACCATCCAACTACCTAAAAGCAAAACCTAATAGAATGGAAGGAAAAATAGTTCTGTGATAATAGTGATGGAAGGTAACTAATGAAATAGAGGACCAAACATAGCAAACCAAGTTCTAATGCCCAAGCAAACATGAGGGACTGTGTTAGAGAGCACGTTACACAACACTGGAAAGTTCAGAGATCAATAGAAATTAAACAACACACTCTTTAGACAGAATGCTCTTAACCAACACAGTCTTAAACATTTCAAACAACTCTCAAACCATGCATGCATCAAACAGAAAAACAGCCACAGAGCAATGAGTACTTAGAGGTGAATGAAAATCAACACACAAGTGATGAGCCCTAGGGGACCCAGAGAAGCCAGCACTCAGTGGGGAATTATTACACCGGAAGATAGAAATATTTAAACTATCAGCCTCTTTACAAATCAATGAACTCAAAAAAGAAATAGCTAAACTTAAAGCTAGCAAAACGAAGGAAATAACAAAGACCAGAAGAGATGCAAAATACAAAATCAATTAAACCAAAAGTTGGTTCTTCTAAAAGATAAACAAAGTTGACAACACTTTACCTGAATTGACTAAGAAAGAAAAAAAGAGGGAAGACTCAAATCTAAAAGCAGAAGTGAAATCTAGGACATTGTTAGCAATTCAGAAGAAATGAGAAGGCATCTTTTCTTTTCTTCTGTTGTGGTACTGGGATTGAACCCAGGAGCACTAAACCACTGAGCCGCATCCACAGAGCCTTTTAGTATTTTATTTTGAGGCAGGGTCTCACTGGATTACTTAGGGCTGCACTAAGTTGCTGGGACTGGCTGTGATGTGATCCTCCTTCCTGAACATGATCTCCTGCTGTCCTGGGCACTTTGTCTTTCCTCAACCCACCCCACTGCCCTGGCAGAACTCGACTGTGGGCATGACACCTGCCAAGATGAAATCCTGAGAAACATAAAATCTGAATAGACATAACTAGTAAGGAGATTGAAGCAGTAACCAAAAGTAACTCAACAAGCCGAAAACTTGTTTGTTTCCCTGGTAAATTCTATTGAACATTTAGAGGAGATCTAACCAAGCTCTTCTTAAGGTTTTCCAAGAAGCTGGAAAGGAAGAAATTCATCCCATGAATTAGACATTTCTCTAATAAAAGAATATGATAAAAAAATGATAAAAAGCCATTCAGAGACACTACAGGAAAGGTAAAATAAGACCAATATCCCTTTTGGATTCAAAAGTCCTCAATAAAATATTAGTAAACCAAATTCAGCACCATATTGGACACATATACACCATGATTTTTATTATAAATGTGATTTATTCTTTTAATGCAAGAATGGTTAAACATAAGAAAAATCAATCAATGTACTACACTGCAGTAACACAATGAAGGAAAAACATGGTCTTCTCCAGTGAAACAGAAAAATATTTTGAAAAATTCAATACCTTTTATGATAAAATTATTCAGCAAAGTTCAAAGGAAATTACTTTAAAATAATAAAAAGCCTACATGAAAAACCCAAGGAAAGTATCATACTTGATGGCAAAATATTTAAAGCCTTTCCTATAACATCAGTAGCAAACGAGGGTGCCCACTTTCACAATTATATTCAAAATCATTCTGGAAGTTCCAGACAGAGCAACTAGGCAAGAAAGATGAATTAAAAACATCCAAATTGGAAAGAAAAACAAAGTACTTCCAAGCATGTATGGTATAATTTAATAAGTGGAAAATCTTCATAATTCCACAAAAATATTAGAATTAGCAAATTAATCAATACAACAGGATGCAAAATCAACAAACAAAAATCATTAGCATTCTTAGAACCTAATGATGAATAATCCAACAAGAATTTTTAAAAAATTTTTATTTGAAATTCATCTAAAAGAATAAATTATCTGGGAATTAATTAAGGAGGTGAAAGCTTTGTACTATTAAAAAAATAACTAAAAAATTAATGAAAGAAGTTCCGATATAAATATATAAAAGGAAGAACATAGCACATGTTCACAGTTTGGAAGACAGTAGTATCATGATCTCAATATTATACAAAGTTATCTACAGATTAAATGCAATCCCAATAAAAATTCCAAAGACTTTTTTCCCCAGAACTAAAAAAAGTCCATTCTAAAATCTATATATTATATAGATTACATATATATACATATTATCTACATATTATATATAAATATAAATATATATTTCATATATAAAAATATAAATATATACATAAATATTTACATATTCTCAAGGGAGACAAAACAATTTTTATAAATAGAACATACCCCCAAAACTTATACTTTCTTACCTCAAAACTTACTACAAAGCTGAAGTAATCAAAAAAGTTTAGTATTGGTGGAAAACAGACATATTGACCAATGGAATAGAATAGGGAGACCTTTATGTGAATAGTCAAGTGATTTTCAACAAAAAGTTCAAGGACCCCCGTGGGGAAAGGGCAGTGTTTTTAACAACTGGTCTTGGGAAGCTGAACATTCACCTGGGAAAGAATGACATTTGACCCTTACATATATATAACCATATACAAAAGGTACTCAAAATGCATCAAAGACCCTAACCTAATGCCTAGAAGTATAAAATGCCTAAAATAAAATGAGTCAGAAGCTTCACCATGTAGAATTTGGAAATGATTTCTTAGATACATCACCAAAGACATATGCAATAATAAAAAACAATAGAAAAATTAGACTTCATGATAATTTAAACACACATATGCACCAAAAGATATCATTGTCACAGTAAGAAGATGACACACAGAATATAAAAAAATATTTGCAGTTATATACATGAAAGGGATTAATATTGAGAATCCATTGAAAAATCTCTTACACTTCAAGTTATAAAATAATAGCAACTCTTATGGAAAGCACTATGGCAGTCCTTCAGAAAATTAAAAATAAAATTATCATGTGGTCCAGCAATACCTTGTCTGTGTGTATACTTAAATAACTGAAAATAAAATTTAAAATATACAGTTGTAGTTACTCCTGTCCGCAGCATTATTCCCAACACCTAAAATGTGGAAGAAACATTAGTCTCTGTTGACAGATGAATAAATAAGCAAAATGTGGTATGGCACACAGTAGATGATTACTGTCCTAAAAAGACACATGCTCCAACTCTGATGAACCCTGAGTATATAATGGGACATGAAATACTCCAACCACCAAGCATAAATTGTATGTGAGTTACTAAGAATTGCCAAAAACACAGTTTCAGAAAGTAAAATGGTGGTTGCCAGGGCTTTTGCTGGGGTTCAAAGGAAATAGGGTGGTATTAGTCAATGGGCATATACTTTGGTTTGCAAGATTAAAAAAAGTTCCAGAAATATATGGAGATGATGATCACAAACATTATGGATGGACTTAATACCATCCAAAAATACACTTTAAAATATTTTAGATGGAAGAAAATAATATGAAAATATAAAGAGATCTAATAACTACGTTTTCTTTTTGTGGTAGGACAAACTGTGAAACCATCTTCAGCTTAGAGTTTAAGTTTTTGCCTTAACTACTGGTGGCAAAAATTCCTTTGCATATGTACTAGAGAGAGAATTTGTATGAATTTTTAGTATTTAATTTTTAATCAAAATGAATTAATAAAAATACTTTCTTAATCCAAAATTTATGTGAGTGCCTTATTAAACATGTATAAGACATTGTATTTCATTCTTAAGACACATGACTTCAACGGAGTTGAAGAATCAGTCAAAATTTGTAAATAAGCACAACTGGATTGAATTTCTCAGGAACTACTGCTTTTATAAGAAAAGGTATTACAATAAAGAGAAGGTGGGGAACTTTAAAGAGCCGGAGATTACGTGTTATCTCTGCAAGTCGGACATGCACTCTCATCCAGGCAGGCGGAAGACAGGCAACCTCTGAGAGGGAGACAGAAAGGTCACTGTGGATAACAGTGCCAGCATCCGTGTATGGACATTTTTTTTTGCACAGTCCCTTGAGCCTGAGTAACCATGAGGTGACATGAGGAGGACTAGGTAACAGCAGCGCCTGTGGCACACAGCCCATATGGAGATGAACAATGGGCTCTGAGGACCGAATCTCTTGCAAAGCAATTCGAACCTGCTTGCTCCTTTGCTGAACAAAGGGGAGACTATTTCTGTTTTCCTAAACTGCTTACCATGCAAACATCCTTGAAATAGTTCAAAACAAAAACCATTAGTGTCTTCATTCCTAGGAGGTGCAGAAGTAAAAGACACTATGGGGCACTTTCTCCCAATACTATGAGAGTTCAAAAAGTGATGGACAGAAGGCTGTACCCTGGGAAATCAAGGAAAAATTTAGAAATTGTCTTTCAAATTAATGTCTTCCCTGGCATCTCCTACATATGCAATTTTGTCTCACTTCATTGGGGAACCCAGAAATTTAGTCCTGAGTTACAATTTACCACGAGCTGATGCAGAAGGAAACACCTGGGGGGCCTCCTGGGTAACGAGCATGTGCTTCTCAGACCAAAAGTAACCCGGGTACCAAAAGTCTCTAAAATAGTCTAAGGAGCAGACAACTAGTGTCAGATCATTGCATATTAATTTGAGCAGGTATAATTGATTTTCATATAGATGAACTGAAATTATTTTCTGGAATACACTGGGAAAGTAAATGAATCTATAACACACCTCTATCTTTCCCTTTCATAGTGATTTCACATCTTGGAGCTGTCCACTTACTTCATTAGTCTAGCCTTTCTTCAGTATCATTTCAGGCTTCCGCAGAGATTTTACAGTCATTAACATTATTCTAAAATATAGATTTGAGTTAAAATTCCCATTATATTCCAAGAACTGAATTTAGTATTTCATATACATTAGCTTATCTAACAAAAGTCATTTAAAAATAATTCTATTATACTTTTTGTTGAGGAAGTGGAGACCCATGGGAATGAACACTCTCCAGGATGCGTCAGTAAATCTGAATCCCGGAGCCAGGTAGGCCGGGCCTGAGCTATGACCTGGTCTGCTGAGTGGGATTGGCTGCTCAGGAGCAGCCAGCCTTCGGGCAAACACTGGGAAGCTGGTGGTGACTTAGAAGAGATGCAGCTGATAGGCTAAGGTAGGCTAGCTCAGGGGGCACCACTGCACAGAGCTGCCAACTGACTTCTTAGGTGCCTCTCTCCAGTTTGTCTCCCAGAGATTTTCTAATCACTGGAAGGCCATTCTCCTGGGGTGGCTCCATTTGTCCGTTTCACGTCTCTGGTCTCTTCTAAAATGAAATGATTTTTAATTTGTAAGAGAAAAGTTACTGTTGTCTGCTCATTAATTTAAAAAAAATATTCAACTCATACATGCCACATAGATCTCCCCCTGTGTCAGTGTTCACATGGTAAGTGGACGAATGGTCTGGTGCTCTGTCTTGGCATTGCGTCGTCCTGTGGATGCTGTAGGAAGGCCACGTACGCAGGGGTCTGTGCCCACACTTGCATGCTCCATCTTCTTAGGAAGTACTCTGAACTTCTCAAGAGCAGATCTGTGTTTTATACTCTCTTTATAGACTCCAAGGGCCTCCTATGGTTTGTATAACTGTACACACTAATGAAATTCCTGTTGCATTGGTATTTATAAGCAAACTGTTTTAATATTCAAGCCTTGCCACAAAATAACAAATAAGACATGAGTGCTGTCTCTAAAGTTCACTGCTGACAAGAAACAGCTGAGGAAATAAGAAATATGAAAGAAAACAGCATTGTTCCTCTTTCTAGAATTTTTATATGCTCCATACAGCCACTCCTATCATAACCGCATTCATGGTTAAGGGGTTTTGAACTAGTGTTCAACACGATTGTGTGTCCTATGAGAATCATGGTTGGGAATCGTGGTTGGGAATCGTGGGAGCAAACTTTCATTCTGGAACAGAAACAATCTGTTTAAAAAAGTAGAAAATGGTGTGTGCTTTTAGTCAAGCAATTTTACCTCTAATTCCTCACTAACTTTAAAGACATAGTAGGTTCAACCCAAGTTTCTAGTCTTAAATTAACATATAGAGAGGGAAATGATAAGTTGACAGAAGCTGACAACTTACTTGAAGAACAGATGTCTTGAGGTTCTCAAAGTCATGGAATAGTGACTTCAAGGTAGTCATAAAATTCCCATCAAGCTTTGCTGCACTTTGCCTGGGAATGGTCGCATGAAGCAGCTTATTTTCATGATGCCTAGGTTCCGGGCCGTGTTCTCCCTGCCCTTGCCCATCATTCTGTTCCCCATTAGCGTGACTCACGGGTTTTTATTCAAATATGCCATATTTCTCAAATAAGCACATGAAAAATATTGTTAAATGTTTACTATTTCCGTTAATTCAGGTTGCAGAATTAAGGCAAGCATAATTGAAAATGAGAATAAACTAGAGAAGGCTCTAAATTTTGAAAAACAAAATGACTACAAAGGTTTAGAGCGTCTTTGTCTTGGTGTTCCTGGCCGACAGTCTGCACTGGCCGTGAACTGAGCATGCACACCCTGTGTTTGCAGGGAGCCTGACGTTGAGGTAAAGAATTGGCTCAGATTTGAGAGCTACAGGTTTTTGTAATCTTAGAGTTAAAGGTAAGCAGGTTTTAAACTGCTAGTGATTCTGAACTATTGGTAGGTTTCATTATGTCGCTTCATATAGACTATAATTAGCAGACAGCCCTAAATTAATAGAAAAAAATCCTACCCAACTGACTACTTTTACATCGTAAACCATTCAGCAGTTACACTGGAGTCCACTTAAAGGCCACTTTAAATGATTCATGGCTGGCTTCCAAAATAAATAAATTAAAATTTGACTGTTAGAGAGTGTTAAGAGTTAAAAACAATTTTAATTAAAAGTGGTGGCAAATCTAGCACTACTGAGGTTGTGTTTTTTTTTTTTTTTTTTTTTTTACTTTCTTTAGTGAGTTTGACTGTGACAGTACCTTGGTAACCACTGAACACTAGAAACTGACAGTTCTGGAAGTCATTTAATTCACATTTCTCCAGCCCTTTACATTTCTATGGCTTTAAAATCATAATATATTAGAAATTCCACTGGGAACACAAAATGGCAACAGAAAACCAGTAGTTTCTCAATCATACTATTTTGTCCTCTTTGGACCAATCTGGTTTTATTTTGCTTTGCTTTTTCTCTTTTGGTGGACATTCCTGACAGCTAAATGATGCAAAGTTTAGTTATCTTGATTTACAAGAAATTTTTGAAAGACCTATGGAAGTGGTAGCATCCAGTGAGTCAGTCTTAGCAGAAGGCCAGGGAGCTGCAGTCAAATGCAGCTGCGCCTTGCTCTCTACCAGGAGAAAGTCAGTGTCCCAGTTGCCCTTCACCACCTGTGCCAGGTAAATTGTCACAAGTTACCCTAATTCAGCATTTGCAATGATTCCTGCTTTCCATGAGTGATATTTCAAATGGGGCTACTGGCTGACATTCTGTAGCACACAGAGCCAAGTAATAGCCCAAGCTGTAGCTCTGGGTATAAAGAAATGTGTCTCTAAGAAAATATGAACCAGGAATATTCGTGTGCAAACAGCTTACTGCAGAATGGGAACATTTCTTAGTTTGTTTCTTTATAATTGCCAGCTAATTTTACTCTTAAAAGCTGAAATTGGTCATGTTTTCACCATAATTTTAATTAAATTTATATCTCTAAAAGATGCTTATTGGCCAGAAGAGATCACCACTCTGAAATTTTGTATAATTAAAACATTTCAAATTTTTAAGTATTAGTATCTAGCAATGAAATTCAAGGTTATGACCTTTAATAGCTACAAATAATTTGTGTTGTAAATTAAAAGCACTCTAGATTCAGGCACTTTTATGTTAACTACTGAAGATTTAATCTTGTCCTTTGTCCACTTTTTTAATTGGGCGACACAAAATCATGGTGGTTTAACTGACCAACATAGTTTTGAGGTAAGATCTTCATCAAACATTGCTTACTTTTGCATTTGGGACTAAGAACGGGAAATCTTTGTTCACAAACAGATGAATGACCTCATTTAAACTTTCACCAAGTGTTTTTGGCTCTGAATTTATTCATTAAATCCAGATGTTACATTATTAACTGCTTATAGCCATTTACACTCATAATCCATGAATTGACTTTTTTTTTGCTAATAATATAGCAAGCTAAGGTTTTTCTTTGTCAACTTTAATTAAAATGGTGGGAGAGATGAAGAATGATGGCAATCCTCAGGCCTTGTAGAAGCCTGTTTCCAAATTCCCTTCTTCAAATGACATTCTCTGTTAGGAAGGTGATTGCCAGGATGCTTTTCTTTCCAAACATGGTTGATGGTTTGCATCACAAGAGGGGATTTTGAAAGTTCTCAACACAAAGAAATCATGGATATTTAAGATGATTTATAACTTAAATATCTTGAGTTGATCCTTACATAATATGTACCTGTACCAAAACATGACACACTTACCTGTTGATTCAAAAATAATTAAACAAAAACATGAATAAAGTATTGAGTAATAGTTGTGTGACTTTAATAAGGAATGAATGAAATATTTACCAATGTATGTGATTGATAAATAAGAGAGCAAATGCCTAAGAATTTACTACTTAGTCACATGACATTATAATACAGAAGTTTACTTATAAGTGCAGCATAATTCTGTACATTTCCATTTCCATGTTCCTAAGAGGAATCTGTGGGACTGGTCCTACCAGAAGACTGCAATTACTGTACTTCCCATGTTAATACAGCTATTCCCATGTCAATGTAGCTATTTAGATGCTATTAGATGGAAAATTTACTAATTTATCAAAATCAGTAGTGTCTTATATTTCAATATATGCTTTTTTAAAAAATGACAGTCACCTATGGTCTCTACCATAATCTTTGCAAGTCAAAACCTACAATTTTCCTGAGACCTGCTGTCTCCATGGAGACTTTAATTGGCTAAGATATTTTCCGATCTCCTCTTAGTCTTGGTACTATTTATTTTTCTCCATTTTTGTTCCATTTTAATGACTGACATTCTTTATTTTCTGGCGGGCTTATTTTTTTTGGAGTTTGACACCAACTGTTCTCTGCTCATTTTTTCATCCTAGCCAGAATGGCACCAGTCATTAAGAACACACCACAGAATTTCTGCCATACTGAAAGTGATTAATTCTGATGCTTATTTCCACTTGGTAACACCTTTCTTTATAAATTCCACAAAGTTTACCTCAATAATTCATTGATAACACTGTGAAAAATACTATTTCATAACAAAAATATTTGCTATTCATATCTGGTTAGTATGTATACCACACTATTTATATATATTATAACAGAAAGTCTGAATTACTGACAAAGTTAAAAATTGACAGATACAATTAGGCAGCAATAATATACTTCATGAAGTTTAATTTTGTTAATAAACTAATACTTATTTTCCTCTTCACCAAAAACTGGGCCAGAAATTATGAAAGAAGTTTAAGATTTGGCATTATTTTCAAGAGGTTTGAGATGGTATTACTCCAAGTTTGTTAAATTAGCAATGTAGCAGGCTACAAGGAGAGATTCAAGATGGCGGGCTAGGGGGAGGCTGAATTCATCAGAACTTCATGACTTGGGATTCAAGCAGCAGGAATACTGCTTCTCTGTGAGGTGGGTGAAAGAGGTATTTTACTAAAACTCAATATTGGACAATCAGGAGTGTCTTAGAGGCCTAGAATTTGGGGTATTTGAGACAAAGAAAGACTACATTGGAGCTCAGTCAGTAGCAGTAACAGCAACAGCAACTGGTTCAGCACAGAGGGAGGGTGAATGCAGAGAAACGCAACACACAGATTTAGTATGTAAAATCCTGAGATCAGAACGGCAGCCACCCTTCCCTGATCCAGGGCTGTACTGGACACTGGTGCATGAAGCGTGCCCAGTATTTCCCAACTGTCATGGAGAGCTGAGGCCCAGCCATCTTGAGGTTCCCACCTATTGGGAATCCCCTCGTAGAACTCTGCAAGAGCCCCACCCTGGGAATGCATCAATCTGGTCTCTGTGGACGAAACTCCAGCTGATAGTACTTCCCATCCCATCCTACCTCATACGGGTGTGAAGGCAAGCTGAGAATTTTTGAACTCCACCTGGCAGCTTGGTGAGCAACACCAAAAGAGGAAGGATTCAACAACCCTCAGACCCTGCTCTCATCCTCAGTACCCAGCTCAAGGAGAAACAGAAAGGTGGACATGGACAGTGATCATCTATACTGACTACCCCAGTGAAAATGACTCCTTAATTTTGTATTAAGAATCTTTTCTTTTTCTTACCATTTTTCTTTTTTTTTGTTTTTGTGTGTGCTTTTGCTGTGCTGATCAGTTCATGTACATGTATACATATTTGTTTCTTTTTTTCTCATCTGTAGCAATTTTAAAATATAGTTAGTTTTCTTTGCATTGTCTTTTGAGGGTTAGGGTTTTTGATTAATCTATTTTGGTTTGGTTTTGTGTTATTTTTCATTTGCTTGTTTCTCTTTCTCTTTTTTCTTCTGCTAACAGCCAAATTTTATTGTTCTCTCTTTCTCTCTCTCTTTACTTTGTTACTTCTATTTTTTCTCCTCCTTGCTTATAACCATCACGTGTACATTTCTTCTGCATTCTCTCTGTTCCCCTTTGGAAGTCACAAACTGTTTTCTACCTTTCTATCACATTTTATTTCCTCTAATTAACTGTATTTTTACTATATATTAGCACTGATTGGCTTATATAACTCCTGACCCACCATTAATGATACTGCAATTATTATTGTTATGGCTATCATAGTTAACACATATTATTTGCCAGCTACAGTTCATGGTTTCTTACTGTTTTTGCTGGTTCCAATTGCTGATCCCACCATTTCTGTTTTTTTTTTTTTTTGGCAATTAACATTTTAGATGTCATAATAGGAACCAAGCATTTAATTTAATGGTATACATTGTCCACTTAGATTGTCATTGTTTCCCCTACTCTGTGAAGTGCTGGGAACCTACAGGGACACTACAAGTTCACAGGGTAGAAAATCTGCTGCTGAACTAAACTCAACCAAAGGACAGTACACCTTGCTCCACACAAAAATTAATGTCAAATGTTCCCCTATGGACATTCATAGCTATAGCAAAAACAGAAATAATGAAGTCTACAGACACCGCATCTATGAGGGAATCTCAATCCATATAGGGTGGAAGAGAAATCCCTTCCAACACATGTATAAAACTAAAGAGATGAATGCAAAAAATATGAAAAGTCTCAGGAAACTGAGGCAGGTGGATCATGAGATCAAAGCCAGTCTCAGCAAAAGTGAGGCACTAAGCAACTCAGTGAGAACTTATCTCTAAGTAAAATACAAAATAGGGCTGGGGATGTAGCTCAGTGGTCAAGTACTCCTGAGTTCAATCCCCAGTTCACACATCCCCAAAAGGCAAGCTAACACAACACCTCTGAAGATAATGATTCAACAGCAAATGACCCTCCAAATGGTGAAGTGATGAAATATCATAAGGAGGGTTGCGGACCGGAGCCGGCCCCACCCCCAGTGCCTGCAAAGTAGGAGAACCGGCGACCCACAGGCAGGTCAGGCCCAGCAATCTGCGAAGAGACAGAGCTGACACACGCGCCTGCAGGGAACAGGGTCCTGCGACCCACCAGCGGCCTTCTGTGGGGCAGGCCCGTCCCCTCCCCCAGTGCCTGCAAGGTAGGCGGGACTGCGACCAGCGGCAGATCAGGCCCAGCGGCTTGTTGCGGCCGGAGCCAGCGCCACCCCCAGTGCCTGCAAGGTAGGCATACCAGGGACCCATCGGGAGGTTAGGCCCAGCAACCTACGGAGAGACAGAGGTGCCCCTCGCGCCTGCTGGGTAGGCGGACCTTCGACCGGCCAGCAGAGCAGACCTAGGGCCCGCCAGCGTGGTAGACAGATCGCACCAATTGGTGGAGGATCACAGCCACCATCTGTCCTGCAAGGGAGACTTTTCAACTATACAAGAGCAATATAAATAAATAGAGGGAAAATCTCAAAAACACAACAGCTTCACCAAGCAGAAAGAAACGCCAGCAGTATGAAAAGACAAGGAAAGAAAGGACCACAGGCAATGCAGGTCAACTCAACTCTAGAAGAGGTAATAGCTGCAACAGATGGAATGTCAGACAGAGAGGTCAGGATATACATGCTTCAGATGATCTGGAGTCTCAAGGAAGACATGAGACAGCAAAATCAGACAATGAAAGATCACATTGACAAGGAACTTCATAAACAAATCCAGGAAGTAAAAGATCAATTTCACAGGGAGATAGAGGAAATAAAAAACAAACAAATACAAATCCTAGAAATGCAGGAAGCAATAAACCAACTTAAAAACTCAATTTAGAAAACTACCAGCAGAGTGGATCACTTAGAAGATAGAACATCAGACAATGAAGACAGAGTATTTCAACTTGAAAAGAGCATAGACAGCTCAGCAAGTCTGCTAAGAAACCATGAGCAGAACATCCAAGAAATATGGGATAATATCAAAAGACCAAACTTAAGAGTCATTGGGATACAGGAAGGCACAGAGCTCCAAACCAAAGGAATAGACAACTTATTCAGTGAAATAATACGAGAAAACTTCCCAGACTTGAAGAATGAGACAGAACCCCAAATCCTAGAAGCCTACAGGACGCCGAATGTGCAAAATCATAAGAGATCCACACCTAGACACATTATAATGAAGATGTCCAACATACAGAATAAGGAGAGAATTTTAAAAGCTACAAGAGAAAGGAAGCAGATTACATTTAGGGGTAAACCAATCAGGATAACAGCTGATCTCTCAACACAGACTCTAAAAGCTAGAAGATCCTGGAATAACATATTTCAAACGCTAAAAGAAAATGGGTTCCAACCAAGAATCGTGTATCCAGCAAAATTAAGCTTCAGGATGGAAGATGAAATTAAAACATTCCATGATAAACAAAAGTTAAAAGAATTTGCAGCTAGAAAACCATCTCTTCAAAAAATCCTTGGCAAAACACTACAGGAAGAGGAAATGGAAAACAACAATGAAAACCAACAGTGGGAGGTAGGACAGTAAAGGGGGGGAAAAATCAAAGAGAAAAACAAATCAGGTTTAACAGCATTAATAAACAAATATGGCTGGAAGAACAAACCATATCTCAATAATAACTCTAAATGTTAATGGCTTAAACTCACCAATTAAGAGACACAGGCTAGTTGAATGGATCACAAAACAAGATCCAACAATATGCTGCCTTCAGGAGACGCATTTGATAGGAAAGGATATACATAGACTGAAGGTGAAAGGTTGGGAAAAATCATATCACTCATATGGACTGCGGAAACAAGCAGGAGTGTCCATACTCATATCAAATAAAATAGATTTCAAACCAAAGTTAATCAAAAGGGATAAAGAAGGACACTACATACTGCTCAAGGGAACCATACACCAACAAGACATAACAATCATAAATATATATGCCCCAAACAACGGTGCTGCTGCGTTCATCAAGCAAACTCTTCTCAAGTTCAAGAGTCTAATAGACCACCATACAATAATCATGGGAGACTTCAACACACCTCTCTCACCACTGGACAGATCTTCCAAACAAAAGTTGAATAAGGAAACTATAGAACTCAATTACACAATTAACAACCTAGACTTAATTGACATATATAGAATATACCACCCAACATCAAGCAGCTACACTTTTTTCTCAGCAGCACATGGATCCTTCTCAAAAATAGATCATATATTATGTCACAGGGCAACTCTTAGACAATATAAAGGAGCGGAGATAATACCATGCATCTTATCTGATCATAATGGAATGAAACTAAAAATCAACCATAAAAGAAGCAAGGAAAAATCATGCATCACTTGGAGAATGAACAATAGGTTACTGAATGATCAATGGGTTTTAGAAGACATCAAGGAGGAAATTAAAAAATTCTTAGAGTATAATGAAAACACAGACACAACATATCGGAATCTATGGGACACATTGAAAGCAGTTCTAAGAGGAAAATTCATTGCTTGGAGTTCATTCCTTAAAAAAAGAAAAAACCAACAAATAAATGATCTCATACTTCATCTCAAAATTCTAGAAAAAGAAGAGCAAAACAACAGCAAAAGAAGTAGAAGGCAAGAAATAATTAAAATCAGAGCTGAAATTAATGAAATCGAAACAAAAGAAACAATTGAAAAAATTGACAAAACGAAAAGTTGGTTCTTCGAAAAGATAAATAAAATTGACAGACCCTTAGCCATGCTAGTGAAGAGAAGAAGAGAGAGAACTCAAATTACTAGCATAAGGAATGAAAAAGGCAAGATCACGACAGACACTTCAGAAATACAGAAGATAATCAGAAATTATTTTGAATCCTTATACTCCAATAAAATAGAAGATAGTGAAGGCATCGATAAATTTCTTAAGTCATATAATCTGCCCAGATTGAGTCAGGAGGATATAGACAACCTAAACAGACCAATATCAATTGAGGAAATAGAAGAAACCATCAAAAGATTACCATCTAAGAAAAGCCCAGGACCTGATGGGTTTACAGCAGAGTTTTACAAAACCTTTAAAGAGGAACTAATACCAATACTTTTCAAGCTATTCCAGGAAATAGAAAAAGAGGGAGAACTTCCAAATTCATTCTACGAGGCCAACATCACCCTGATTCCGAAACCAGACAAAGACACTTCAAAGAAAGAAAACTACAGACCAATATCTCTAATGAACCTAGATGCAAAAATCCTCAATAAAATTCTGGCAAATCGGATACAAAAACATATCAAAAAAATTGTGCACCATGATCAAGTAGGATTCATCCCTGGTATGCAAGGGTGGTTCAATATACGGAAATCAATAAATGTTATTCACCACATCAATAGACTTAAAAATAAGAACCATATGATCATCTCGATAGATGCAGAAAAAGCATTCGACAAAGTACAGCATCCGTTTATGTTCAAAACTCTCGAAAAACTAGGGATAACAGGAACATACCTCAACATTGTAAAAGCAATTTATGCTAAGCCTCAGGCTAGCATCATTCTGAATGGAGAAAAATTGAAGGCATTCCCTCTAAAATCTGGAACAAGACAGGGATGCCCTCTCTCACCACTCCTGTTCAACATAGTTCTCGAAACACTGGCCAGAGCAATTAGACAGACGAAAGAAATTAAAGGCATAAAAATAGGAAAAGAAGAACTTAAGTTATCACTATTTGCAGATGACATGATTCTATACCTAGCAGACCCAATATGGTCTACAAAGAAACTGTTAGAGCTAATAAATGAATTCAGCAAATTGGCAGGTTATAAAATCAACACGCATAAATCAAAGGCATTCCTGTATATCAGCGACAAATCCTCTGAAATGGACACGAGGACAACCACCCCGTTCACAATATCCTCAAAAAGAATAAAATACTTGGGAATCAACCTAACAAAAGAGGTGAAAGACTTATACAATGAAAACTACAGAACCCTAAAGAGAGAAATTGAAGAAGACCTTAGAAGATGGAAAAATATACCCTGTTCATGGATAGGCAGAACTAACATCATCAAAATGGCGATATTACCAAAAGTTCTCTATAGGTTTAATGCAATGCCAATCAAAATCCCAACGGCATTTCTTATAGAAATGGAGAAAGCAATCATGAAATTCATATGGAAGAATAAAAGACCCAGAATTGCAAAAACAATACTAAGTAGGAAAGGTGAATCAGGTGGTATAACGATTCCAGATTTCAAACTATACTACAGAGCAATAGTAACAAAAACAGCATGGTACTGGTACCAAAACAGGCGGGTGGACCAATGGTACAGAATAGAGGACACAGAAACCAACCCACAAAACTACAACTTTCTTATATTTGATAAAGGGGCTAAAAGCATGCAATGGAGGAAGGATAGCATCTTCAACAAATGGTGCTGGGAAAATTGGAAATCCATATGCAACAAAATGAAATTGAATCCCTTTCTCTCGCCATGCACAAAAGTTAACTCAAAATGGATCAAGGAGCTTGATATCAAATCAGAGACACGGCATCTGATAGAAGAGAAAGTTGGCTACGACCTACATGCTGTGGGGTCGGGCTCCAAATTCCTCAATAGGACACCCATAGCACAAGAGTTAACATCTAGAATCAACAAATGGGACTTACTCAAACTAAAAAGTTTTTTCTCAGCAAAAGAAACAATAAGAGAGGTAAATAGGGAGCCTACATCATGGGAACAAATCTTTACTCCTCACACTTCAGATAGAGCCCTAATATCCAGAGTATATAAAGAACTCAGAAAATTAGACAATAAGATAACAAATAATCCCATCAACAAATGGGCCAAAGACTTGAACAGACACTTCTCAGAGGAGGACATACAATCAATCAACAAGTATATGAAAAAATGCTCACCATCTCTAGCAGTCAGAGAAATGCAAATCAAAACCACCCTAAGATACCATCTCACTCCAGTAAGATTGGCAGCCATCACGAAGTCAAACAACAATAAGTGCTGGCGAGGATGTGGGGAAAAGGGTACACTTGTACATTGTTGGTGGGACTGCAAATTGGTGCAGCCAATTTGGAAAGCAGTATGGAGATTTCTTGGAAAGCTGGGAATGGAACCACCATTTGACCCAGCTATCCCCCTTCTGGGTCTATTCCCTAAAGACCTAAAAAGAGCATGCTACAGGGACACTGCTACATCGATGTTCATAGCAGCACAATTCACAATAGGAAGACTGTGGAACCAACCTAGATGCCCTTCAATAGACGAATGGATAAAAAAAATGTGGCATTTATATACAATGGAGTATTACTCTGCATTAAGAAATGACAAAATCATAGAATTTGGAGGGAAATGGATGGCATTAGAGCAGATTATGCTCAGTGAAGCTAGCCAAGCCCTAAAAAACAAATGCCAAATGTCTTCTTTGATATAAGGAGAGTAATTAAGAACAGACTAGGGAAGAAGAGCACAAGAAGAAGACCATCATTAAACAGGGTTGAGAGGTGGGAGGGAAAGGGAGAGAGAAGGGAAATAGCATGGAAATGGAACGAGACCCTCAGGTTTATACAAAATTACATACAAGAGGAAGTGAGGGGAAAGGGAAAAATAATACAAGGGGGAGGAATGAATTGCAGTAGTGGGGGTAGAGAGAGAAGAGGGGAGGGGAGGGGAGGGGGGATAGTAGAGGATAGGAAAGGCAGCAGAATACAACAGACACTAGGATGGCAATATGTAAAGCAATGGAATGATTAATGAATTTCAAAAGAACACAGGAAAACAACTAAATTAATTAAAGAAGTTACTAAAGAATATGAATGAGAAATTCAGTAAGGCAATAGGAATATTGAAAAAGAACCAAACAAATCTTGGAAATGAAAGACACATTAAATCAAATTAAATGTGCAGTAGAAGACCTCTCTATATCACTGTAGATTAAAACATGCCAAAGACAGAATCTCAGAGCTGAAAGACAGAGTGGCCAGCCTTGAACATTCAGAGAGTATTAAGAAAAAAAAAGTAACCATGATTAAAATGTACAAAGAACTCTGGAACAACACAAAGAGACCAGATTTAAGAGTAATTGGAATTGAAGAGGGCTATGATATGAGGACTAATAGAATGGATAAACTCTCCAGAGAAATAATAACAGAAAATTTTTGTATCCTTCAGAATGAGATGCACTTCCAGATACATGAATCATTCAGAACCCCAGATAGATAAGAAAAAATAAAAACCTCTCTACAACATGTTAAAATTAAAATGTCTAACATAAAGAAACAAGGCTAGAATTTTAAAAGCCTCAAGATAAAAATATCAGGTCAAATTTAGAGGCAAGCCAAACAAAATAACTTCTGATTTCTCAGCACAAACTCTAAAAGCCATGAGAGCTAGGAATGATGTGTCCCAAGTACTAAAAGAAAAAAAAAATAACTATCAACCAAGACTGCTATATTCAACAAAATAATACAAAATTGAAGATGAAATAAAATCCTTCCAGATAAGGAGAACATGAAAGAATTCATAACTACTAAACTGGTACTACAGAATTTACTTAAAGAAATATGATACCCAGAATAAATAAAAACCACCCTCAGAGTTCACAAAAGAATAAATATCATTTGAAGAGTTGCTAAGCAAATGAGAAACAGGACTAAATTAAACATGATAAATAAATCAAAATGGCAGGAATTAATCAACATGTTTGTATAATAACATTGAATGTAAGTAGACTCAACTCTCCAAATAAGGACATAAGCTAGCAGAATGGATTAAAAAAAAACAAGATCCAAGTATATGTTATTTGAAGAGCTGCACCTTATAAGAAAGTACTGTGACAGGCTGAAAGTGAAAGAATTTAAATTGTAATACCATGTGAATAGAGCCCCAAAACAATCAGGAGTAGCTACTCTCAGATGGGAAAAAGCAGATTTTACACAAAAGTTAACTAGAAGAGACAGATTAGATTACTTCATATTGGTAAAGAGAACAATCCAAGAAGAAGATATAACAATAATAAATATTTATGTCCCAAATGTGGATGCCACTAATTTCATAAAAGATAGACCATTCAACAACAGGTTTCTACAAAAATGGCTAACTTTGATCAAGAAATTACTATATGTTAGGTGCTATTCTAAATATATTAAAACAGTAGCTGAATAAAATGTATAATAATAATGAGCTGGGGATCATTTACATTTTTATTTTATAGTACCAACTGAATTTTCGAAATTGAATCTAAAACATCTAAATAACTTAAACTACCAGATAATTTCATCCCATAAATGCTGACTCCAGAACCCACATGCATTCACTACTCTATACTCCCATACATGGCTATGGCTTGTTCTTCCGAATCACTGACAGAATGTTCTGAACTAATTGGAATAAAATTACAAATTTTTTCTTGTCAGAATACAGCCTGAATAAAGGCTGATGTTCTGGTCCATGCTGCCCCGCTTTATTTTGTCATCAGTGACGCTTCTTAGCCTAACTTGAATTTTACACTATTGAAGCATTTGTTTCTTACCTTTATCTCTTAATAGGGTAATTTTAGATTCATAATTATTTTTTAAATGTTCAGATGTGTGTGATATTGCACGTTACTAAGTTCATTCTTTATCACCTTCAAGCTACTCCTGTTGCCCTCTCAGTAGAATCTCACACATAGAAGAAATCACCTTTTCTATTCAGAATTTTCCTATCTGCAGATAACTTGCTTAGCTGCATAACCCTTTCCATCAACATTCACAAACATTTGTCTATAATAGCTAGTGGTATTCAGACCTCAAATGTTGTATAATTCACTCTTGGCACAGATTTTAAAATTAATTAGCCCCTCTTTGGAACTTTATATTTTATATTTTTGAGTCATGATCATGGAGTGCAGAGTTAAAAATAAGCTGTCGAAAAATGTTATACATCAATATTTAAATGAGTTCTCCATTCATTATAAATAGAGAATATTTTAATTTAAATTTCTATTTCATATTTGAATCATCTTTAATGTTTCATCAAACAGGAAGTTGCTTGGTTTCTAGGGGTATGTCCATTTTATAATATAAGGGAACAGACACAAAACATGGAGAGGAATTTTTTTTTTTACTATAAGCATCACTTTTTTAAGCATAATCACTGTTAATTTATAATTTTACAATTATATTACTTAGCATTTATCAAGAACAAAACAATTATTTAATGAAAATTATATTTTAAATAAAACCATATTGGTCATTAAGAAAAATATATATGGAGGTTCAGAGCACTGGCTATTTTTGAAAGAGCTCTGATAATAGTGGTCTATAAATACAAAGATGACCTAAGATTAGTAATTATTGTGTAAGTCTAAACATTGTTTCCCAAATTTCAATGAACTGAAAGGAAAATAATGTATTAACAAAATAAAAGTAAATGTGTAACAACAAAATAAATCATACTGTATGCATTTGTTTTGCCTTTGCTTACTCATAAGCAGTATTTGGGGAGATATGTATTTACAAACTCATGTAGAAAACTGCCACTTTCTTAGTCCCACTCTGTCTAGCAGACATTTCAACTTCCTTCCCAGTTGATATTTTTCCTAGATGCCCCTTCTTGGTTCACAATTAAATCTCAAATATTGAAAGCGAGAATTACAAACTTGAAGTTCTTGATTTTTCTATGTCTTTCACTGGGTACCAAAGCTCTCCTATCTAGTTTTTTTTATAGATATTACAAACTTGGAACTGTGGTTAATTCTCATATTTTTTTCTTTTCTTTTCTTCTTTTTTTTTTTTTAACTGCTAATCTGTTTTTAAACCCTTAAAACTCTTTTTTGGGGGGTTTCAATGCCAATGTAATCTCCTTAGGTAGGATTAAAATTTTAAAAGAGTTTTAACAGATATTCCTACATTCACCTTGCTCTAATTGGTCTGACAAAATTTCACTGAATTATTTTTAGATCCAGAAATTTTCTTGCCCCCCAAATCTTTCTGCCTCCCTAGGTTAAAAAATAATCAAATTAAGGGGTCCAGGGCGGGTTTACTCTGAAGTCGCTGAAACGGATCATCCGTGCCCTTCCCTGGCACAGTGGCTTTGGGAAGCGCTGTACTCAGCTCTGTGTGTAATTTTGTACTGTGTTACATTTTAACATCTTCAAATTGGATCTGTTTCAAGAACTGTTAAAAACCTGGATCTAGCCCAGGTTGTGCCCCACGATTAACATTTTAAGTCACACTATAAACCTATTCAATTAACAAAATTTAAATTTAATAGCTTGGCTAGAAGAATACGGGAGGAGGAAACAGCAGTGTAAATGGTGTGGAGGGACTCTGAGTAGGTCCTCCCAGAGTAAGCATGAGAAAAAGGTGAAAATCCCTTTTTCTGGTCCTTTCCTTCCATGTTCTCTTTGTGTGAAAGGATCTGACAAATAATTCTCAATGAATGCTGGCCAAGCCCATAGAAATGACATGGGGGTGAGCTGTGAGCCCTGACAGGGAAGCAAGACTCGTGTTCATGGAGTCAAGTTAGGAGGACTTTTACCGCCTTAAGCACCACTGAGGAGTTGAAGGCCAGGGGGAAACTGAAGAAACTGGCAAAACCACTCTTAAAGGGCAGAGATATCCAGAAGTATGCATGTATCTTGCAACCTGGAAAATTCTTGAATATTTTAATTACTGGGTTCTGTACCCATTGCCAAAACAAAGGATGTCCAAGTTCAATTTTGGCCTTCTATAAATTTTGTCTGATTTGCTGACTGTGGAATTTGTTGGGAAGTCCCTATAGAATAAGATCTTATTCCCATTTCCAGATGTACATCCTACTCTTCCCAAACGGATGAAGTACATGCACTCAGGTTTTTTGGGAATATTACCAAAATGCTGACGTTCAAAACAAGATCAAATGATTTTCATGTTTTGTATGCTCAATTAAGAAAAAAAAATAAAACGACCAGCTGACTAAAGCTAAATAACGTTCCAAAAACCTTAGCAGAGTGATGGGTAAATGCTCCTTGACCTCTGTAACTTGAGGAGATCTCTCGGGTTCTTCCTTCAAGCCAGTGAATGTCCTGGTAATGATGACTCTCTTGATACTAGGGGTGGCATAAACCCTCATGCCCAAATGCCTGGACTCTCTCAACCATGAACGTTTCAAACCTCTGCCACAAACACATTTTGCCTTGAAGATATTTTGCATTGTTTTTTCTTGTATGTTTTAGCAATGGAACTGCAGAAACATAGGCAGCACGTGGTGTCCACTTTTAAGTACATACAGCCTCAGGGAAAATGTGCGTCATCCTATTCAATCTGGCCAGTACCGACGAATACGTTCATGT
This sequence comes from Ictidomys tridecemlineatus, assembly GCF_052094955.1. Lineage (NCBI taxonomy): Eukaryota > Metazoa > Chordata > Mammalia > Rodentia > Sciuridae > Ictidomys > Ictidomys tridecemlineatus. Next base: position 67,282 of record NW_027521499.1, read on the forward strand.
TGTATTTAGATCATTTTCAAAAGTGTACTTTGCCTAATTCCCACTGTATTTTGGTTGTTTTCAAACCCAAAGGATGATTGCTGATTAAAGAATTTTTTGTTGCTAAGCAGGAGATCCCATTTGTGGTAGTTGGAATTGTCTCCCAAATGTCCACATTCTAATCCCCAAAGCTAAGAATGTTATCATAGGGTAACAGGACCTCAGAAGGTGAGACTGGGGTCAGGATTTCAAGATGAGGAGGTTTTCCTGGATTATCTGGGTGGACCCACCAGACTCTCCTGGGTCTCTGTGAGAGGTGCACTGGAAGAGCTGGTGTAATGAGAGGTGCAGGCACTGGGTGGCGTGTTTTGACATGGAGGAAGAGCACAGGCAAAGGGCCAGGGAAAGTCACTACAAGGAGCTGTGAGGTCAAGGAGGCAAGATCTTTCCTCAGACCCTCCAGCCCTGACGACACAGTGAGATGTTGCTCTGAACTTCCACAGTGAAAAGGCACTTCTTGCTTCCTACCCAAATACATAACATGGGGAATTCTTCTCCCATGAAGAAGCTCTGATGCTGTCTGACCAAAAGGCTTGTCAATCGTTAACTATCGTGGTCACTACTATCTAAAAAAATCCATCTGACGATTTCAGTCATTCTTCAAATGATACACTAATGTGAGCCACCAGCAATGGAATTTCTAATCACCTCCCTAGACTGAGACTACATCGTCTCTCTAAAAGTAAACAACTCTGGCTTTACATGGCAGAGCTGGTGGTCCTATCATGCCTCCCACTAATGTCTCCAGAATCTATGAAGTTGCTCCAAGAAAAACATTCAGAGGGAATTCTGCTGCATTCCCTTAATCCCACCCTTGCACATACATAAACTTTAATTATCTGACCATTAAGTTGACTGCTGTAGCTTGATTAATATAGCCATCACTCATTTGTTAAAAGGCAGAAATATTTAGTGTCCACAACAGATTTTATTGCATGTACACTCAGAAAAACTTTGCTTTCAGAAACTAGAGTCTGATGAATTTTTGCCAAGGGGCGTCTCAGAAGACCATACTGAAGGAGGCTTGGGAATAGCCAGAAGTCTTAACTCAAGTGTAATCCTCCAAATTAGACTGATGCCAGATAAAATTTTGGTACATTCCAGGGGAGGATTCCAGGAGACAAAGCAACTCTAATGGTGGTAATTTCCTTTCTTTGGATTGATTTTTGGGAACTCTGGAACAACTACCCGCCATTCCCATCATTTTTCTTCCAAACTTAACAGTTTTTGTCTCTGTTTTGAACAAAACCCAATATTCTTACTCATGGAGCTTTGTAAATCAATAAACATCACTTCAATTAATTTAATCACTCTCAATACTATGGCTGACTTTTTTCTGCCTTAACAGGCCAATCACAGATATTGTCTCAAAATCAATATCATAATTATGCAGTTTAGTGCATCTCCGGATGCTCCACCTTTTCCTTGCTTTCTGCATAATTCTATCTCCAAGTAAAATTTGTTGTCATTCTTACAACTTTTTGCATATTTCCAGCTTCAATATATTCCCAAGAGGTTTCCCACGGCAGCACCCCCCCCCCCCCGTAATTTCTTCTATCTTCCAGGTCAACTTCACAATTCTTAAAATAGCTCCACAGAACTTTACATTGTTCATCAGCAAGCACTCATACAATGCCTTCAAAATAATCACCTCTTTTCCTTCAAATGACTTGGAGACAGGCCACGTGTTGTCAGCATGAAGTTTCCAGGCCTTGCTGGCTTCTGCCTGCCAGGTTCAGGAGGACCTAATGATAGTGACTTGACTATGTGATAGAACATGTTGCATAGATACAGCTCCCTGGAAAGCCTCAAATGGGGCCAGGGAACAGATCCACCTGGTGTGTCTCCTGAGGCCAAAAATGTCCCCAGATGCCTGAGAATCACCAGAATTGCCTTTTCAGTTCTCAGGATGGCACGTTTGGTGAGAAAGAGAGGCCTCTTCAGGTGCTGTCCACAGCACGTTATTCCACTAAGCAATCGCGAGATCAGAGCACAGCTCCTAGGATTCCTAAGAAATGACTACCTAACTCTTCCATTGTGCATCCAAATCCTGCATTTTCCAAAAAAACTCTGAGGGTTGTCCCAGTCCTTGCATCTTGACCTCTTCTCTCAGGTGACAATTTCCTACCACCCTCCCCTTGCTAGTGGCTAGAGCCTTCTCCCTGCCAGAAACAACTGACATAATCATCGCATTCGAGAATCAAATAGCTTTCCCTTGAAAACTTGGCACTGAAGTGCCACACACCAGCTCGGGCAGACTCCTCCTGAAACCACAGAGGGGTTGAGGTCGCTTTCAGAGTACCAGGCACAAGAGGCTTCTGAGCCTAGGGTGTCATCACCCCCACACAGCAGGTAGCTGTGTGGCTCACTAGGGGTCCACATCTCCTTCACTGTGGAGCTGCAGGGATCGGCGCCTCATGGCTGACCTGATGTCAGTCAGCTCTCTGGGCTTTGGGGAGCAGCACAGGGTGACTGGCACCAACATTCCAAAGGTATTTGCAGAACTTGTTTGAATGGTATGACTTCTGAATCATACACTCAAAATAACAATTTTATGTCTTAAAAAGAAAACTTCACTTTCTACAAGGTTGCACAGAGTAGTGAGGGAAAAAATGGAATACCTTGGACAGGAAGTCACATTAAGGTTCAAAATTGATTCTAAAATCACCCAGCAGTGTGATAAAAGAAAACCTGATTACTAAACTTTGAGGAGCTTCAGTTTCCTAATGTGTAAAATGGACATGACGATACCTGTTTTTTTTTTTTCAGCATTATCATCCAGCAAGTGTGGAACAAGGATGAGATAATTGTGCCAATCATCTGACATCTGTTCTACGTAGCGTGGAGATTAGAACTCTGCTTATTTATATGGTAAATGAAATCTATTTGTTATTTGTGTAGGTTCAGTTCAGCTTTCCTCTATGTGATTTAAAGAAATGGGAATATTGGAGGTGGATTCAATGATTTAACTCTTCAACATGTGTAACACTCTATTTTTTTGAAAATTATGCAAAAATAAATACATAATTAAGCCTTACTATCAATAGCAAATGTAACAGGATCATTAAGAATAAATGTCTTCTTTGATATAATGAGAGCAACTATGAACAGAGCAGGGAGGAAGAGCAGGAAGAAAAGATTAACGTTAAACAGAGACATGAGATGGGAGGGAAAGGGAGAGAAAAGGGAAATTGCATGGAAATGAAGGGAGACCCTCACTGCTATACAAAATTACATATAAGAGGTTGTGAGGGGAATGGGAAAATAAACAAGGATAGAAATGAATTACAGTAGATGGGGTAGAGAGAGAAGATGGGAGGGGAGAGGAGGGGGGGATAGTAGAGGATAGGAAAGGTAGCAGAATACAACAATTACTAATTGGGCATTATGTAAAATTGTGGATGTGTAACCGAGGTAATTCTGCAATCTGCATTTGGGGTAAAAATTGGGAGTTCATAACCCACTTCAATTTAATGTATGAAATACGATATGTCAAGAGCTTTGTAATGTTGTGAATAACCAATAAAAAAAATAACTGAAATATATTTGAAATATGAATAATTTTATTTTTCTTTAAGGTAAGTATGTAGTTCATTAAACTATGTTTCTGACTTTATTTTGAATGCTGAAGATGATTGACAAAGGGAAAAACAGAAAGAAAGAAACTAAGGTTCTGCACAAGGTCCCCAAACACACTTACTTCTTTACTTGCTTACTCTCATACTCTTGGAAGAGAAGATAAATTGGCAGTGACTTTGCCTTCAGATAGGCAAATGACTGTCATAATACACAGAGAAAGACAAATCGAAGTAGCCCATTAGTGTTGGAAAGACACAATTTTAAACATTTCCTGGCAGAATTCTACTGTTCTTAGGGGGATTTCTACAGGGTATTTGGCAAGGGAGCTAAAGAATAAGAGAAGATGTGTTAGGGGAGAAAATGATTGAGTTTCTTTGGGAGTGGGAATGATTTTTCGTTTTTTAATGAGTTTTTTTATAATGAATTTTGTAATGAACTTCCCAGTGTCCAACAGTTTGCCTGGCACATGACAGGCATTGGAGAAACATTTGTTCAGTGAATTATTGAACAACTAGTTTAAATGCAAATAATATTCATAAAGCTAAAGCCACTGAGATTGGAAATAAATATTATATCTATATATATTTATATATATTTATATATAAATTTATATATTTATTTATATTTTATAATTTTTTGGATACAGGGGATTGAACCCAGGGGTGTTTAACCATTGAGGCACATCCCCAGCCTTTTTATATATTTTATTTAGAGACAGGGTCTCACTGAGTTGCTTAGAGCCTTGCTAAGTTGCTGAGGTTGGCTTTGAACTTGCAATCCTCCTGCCTTAGCCTCCAGAGCCACTGGAATTATAGGCCATATATATAACTACTTATACTGACACAATTAAATATTAAAAATTAAAGATGTCCTTCTATGTGTTTCTAGTGTGGTTTTACTTTTGTTTTTAATTTGGTGATATAAGCATGGCCTGACTTATAAGAGTAGTGATTAATTATGGAATAGACTCTTCTTTGAGAGATTGAGCCTTACCAGGAAAATAGTAAGATTTAGAGCATTGTGGGACATAATGTTAATCTATACTATCTTTTGTGAGTGACCATGGTGACAATATTATTCTAAACTTACATAGTTAGTTTTTCTCAGTGTCTCCAAAATTATATGTCTTCAACAACTTAGTTCACATATTTTAAAATTCCATTTTCTTCCTCATGGGAAAAAATGAAACAACAGAATTTTCTAAGATGGCCTTCAGGGTTTGATGGGACACACTCTAACTGCCCTGTTTTTCTCAGGGTAGTTTGTTCCATCAGAACAAATAATTACTGGTGCATTTTTTACTGTCACAGTTTAGTGATTAATTCCATTTGTAAACTTGCCTAAATGGATTTAGCAGTGAACAGCTCTAACCTATTGTTTCTGATAGTTTGCTTCAGCTTGGGTATGATTTGGGAGTGTCTCCCAAGAGTTTATGTGGGAAATTTGGTCCCTGGTGTGGTGATGTTAGGATGTTGTAAGATTTTTTAAATGGACTGATCAAGTTCTATTTTTTCATCTGTGGGTTCCTTTTCCTTAATATCCTCTGTGCTCTGTGAGGTTATCTGATGACCAATGGGTGTTGTAAAATTAAAATAGTCAACTAAAATGCATATGCTGAAAACCAAAGATGTCCATATTAATATGATTAGACCAATCTTGGTCTGCCAAAGAATACTTAAAATCTAATAGTATTTTACTTCCTAAAACTTTGCAAATTTTCCAAAATAACCCATAACAGTAGAATCTCTATACAGTGCTTGATATCCAAGTTCTGAAATGCAAACCATGGATCTATTCACCTTTGATTGGTGATAGTCTGTTTTGTGGTTATCATTTTCTTTTATTTCTACTTTATTCTATCTATGTAGATTGCCATCTTCTTCAGTTGATCATTTTTCTCATCTGCATTTGAATTGTACATGGGATAAATTAAGGAAGAGGCATCTAGTTTTGGTGAAAGACAGCATTAGATAGCAGACTGACCTAATCAGTAAGAGTGGACTCTGTTCTCCTACCCTTGCAGCTTGAGGCAGTCACACCTGCTGTACTACATTGAAAGAATGACAACAGAAATTCAGTCCAGGGTTGGTGATGGAGCTCAGGGCCTAAGCAGAGCACTTGCCTAACATGTGAGGTCCTGGGTTCAATCCCCAGAACAAGAAAAAGAGAATTAGTCCCCTCCACAAGAAATCAAACAAAATCCAACTCTCCAATAATTTTCATTCCAGTTATATTCTGGTTGTTTGTGATATTAAAATATAAATCTATAATTGTATGAATAATACCAAGCATTTTTTTAAAACTGTAAGAAATAGTATACATACATGAGAAAATACAGTTTATACCATAAATGAAAGGTCTCTCTCTGAAAGGTCTCTCTCCAAAATAGAGCTTCTTTTTCCAGAAATATCCTTGTCAATATTTCCATTTTCTTGAGGTTACTTTTAAAACTATTGTGGTACACATACGTCTTTACTCATGGAATATCACCTTTTGGCATATGCATTTTGTTTTTCCACTGCAAAGGATGGTCAACTTAATCCTGTTCCCTCTGCCTCCCCAGGCTGCTCCTGAAGGGTCTAGTTCCAACTCTGCCGGCCTCCCCTCAAGATGTTCCAGGACTGCCAAACTCTTATTCAGTCTCTGATGCAATCTAGAAGATAAATCTTTAGGAAAGTTTCACCAAAGTCTATTGGATGAGCACTTGGTGGAAGAATTAAAAAGTCATGAGCGCGTGCCACATAGAAATTCACTTCTTTGTTTACACGTTTGGCCACTGGAGATCATGGAAGTTGTAAATAAAAGATGCACTGGACAAATTGATTCTATGGACAGATCTTGGATATCAATTTCTTTTTGGAATTAATTTATTGGTGCCTAATAATTACACAGAAGTGGGTTCTATTAATTGTGGCTCATTTGTACATGCCTACCAGATAATTGGGTCAGTATTACTCCCCAGTCCCTCCCTTCACCTCCCCCCCAATCTACACTAGTTGTCTCCTTTCTATGTTCATGAAACTTTTTTCCGGTAGCTTCTACACATGAGAGAAAATGTGTAATCCTTGCCTTTCTGTGTGTGGATTTTGCTTAACGTGAAGCTTGCATATCAATTTTTTCACATAGTATATGAAGATCATGTGCCGCAGTCTGGCTGCAGCAAACTAACCGGGGGGTGACGAGCAACTTGTGAACATTGATACAGCAGGAGTGGGAGCCGTTTATTGTAGGACAGGAGGGGTATATACATTCCACACAGCTTATCTAATTAACATAAACTAGATACAGCAGTCAACCAATAAGGAATCTCCACACTTAATGGCTCGCTGGCCTTACTTCACAAACCACTCCCCCTGCAAAATGCCAGGCGCCATCCAGACTTGTTTACAGACCCTAACAATCATGGACTAGAAATTTTCTAAAATACTCTTATAACCTCTAAGGAGTCCATGTAAGTAAGTATTTTTGTTTTTCAGTATCATTTCTAGGACTAAATACCTTCATCTGATGATTTTATAAGTCAGAGTTGGTATTTATATTTCTTGAATATATATGTCAGGTATAGTTGTATTTAAAAAATCAGACACATATGCTGGGGCTGGGGCTTAGTGGTAGAGTGCTTGCATTGCACATGTGAGGCACTGGGTTCAATCCTCAGCACCACATAAAAATAAATTAATTAATTAAATAAAGGTATCATGTCAATCGATCTACAACTAAAAAATATATTTTTAAAAATTTGACACAAGATAAGTTTAATAAAATATATATGTAAAAACTATACAAAGATAATTGCATACTGAATGTAACACCAAAAAGATAGCTGAAAAATGCCCATGTATTTGTTGACCAATAATTCATTTATATATAACCCAGAGGTCAAAAGAAGAAATTGAAAAGGAAGATGTTTTGAGGGGCTTTGGATATGGCTCAAGTGGTAGTGCGTTCACCTGGCATGCATGTGGCCCGGGTTCAATTCTCAGCATCACATACAAACAAAGATGTTGTGTCCACTGAAAACTAAAAAAATAAATATTAAAATTCTCTCTCTCTCTCTCTCTCTCTTAAAAAAATTTAAAAAGATGTTTTGAATTGAATGATATTAAATGTACATCCTATCATAATTAATGGAATAAAGTTCAACAAATCACACTGTAGAAAATTTTTAAAAACAACTATATTTATACCAGGGTGATGGGACAGAGAGGTCATTATTTTTAAGTTAATAATTCTTAAAAATCAATAAATTCAATACAATCCAAGTAAAAATCTCAGCATTTTTATAGATATTATAAAACTAATTATAAAATGGATGTATAATGCCAAAGGGCCTGGAATAGACACAGAAAAAACCCAGACATATGATACCATCTGAAATTAAGTCTTTGTATGCACCTATAGAAACTAGGATTGAGAATCTTGTGGGGCATCAAGGTAGACAAATAGGTTAGTGGGACAGAACACAGTTCAGTGTTTGTCTATAGTTATGTGGCTCATTCACGTTCAGTGATGGCACCAAAATAATACAATAGTAATATGGAAAGTTTTTCTAGTATATGGTGCAGGAAGACCTTGCATTCAAGGAGGGAAAAAAACCACTGAACTTCATCCTAAACCTCACAAGATAGGTAGAAGTTATATTTAGGTGGCCCATGCCAAAATATAAAATGGTACAACATAATATAGTAGAGTATCTTCTTAGCCTTGGAATATACAAATATTCTTAGTTGTGGAATATACAAAATTTTTTCCTTTTTCTTTCTTTCTTGATTTGGAGAATCCATGAAAGAAACTACATATAAAAGAACATACCTAAAATTCATGGAACAAAGTATTCATTCGTGTCTACAGTATATAAACAACTGCTATAATTCAATAATAAAAGCACAATCAATTTCAGTGGCTCAGGAGACTGAAGCAGAAGGATCACAAGTTCAAAGCCATCCTCAGTAAGAGGCCCTATGCAACTTAGCAAGACCCTGGATATGTGACTTAGTGGTTAAGCACCCCTGGGTTCAAACCCTGGTACCCAATCAACAGCATCATCATCATCATCATCATCATCATCATCATCAAAAACCTGAAAAAGTATTCACAAAATAAGAGAGATAAATGCCAAACAAGCACATGAACAAGAGCTCAGCGTTATTGACCATCGAACTACCCCAGCGTTTCCTACCCAGGTCGGTGGTCCCTGCCGCGGGGCAGGATGGCTCCCTGGAACCGCTCTTGGGACCTTAAACAAGCAAGGGACAAGTTCCCGGTGCCCACGGATGATGACAAGCCTCGGCGACACCGCGACGCCCAGCGGTGCCCCTTGTGAAGCTGGTCGGAGCTGAGGCTGTCACAGGCGGCGGGCAGCACAGCGGGCGGAGGTGGCCTCCAGGGGTGTGGCCAGGGCCCAGCGCAAGACCCCGGTCGGCCTCAAAGACGGAGGAGTCCAGGCACTGGATGGGGGGCAGTAACCCCGGCAAAGGAATTCTTCAAACTGCGTTGGGTTGTACCCTGTGTCCGTTTCACTGGACATAAAACTACCTCAATAAAAGAGGCACCTGCACCCAGACACCTAAGTCCCATGTTGAGTGCAATTGAGACGCTTCCGTAAAAACACTGGCCAGTTAACAGGGGCCCCTAAACTCTTTTAAGCACTCACTTTATATCATTATAAATTTTTAATGATACATGTGTATTTTTTGATAGATCAATAAAGGGGCTGTGTAGAAGATGAGTTATAAACAGCAATACTGCAGATACGAAGCCCAGTTAAAACGATGGAAATGTCCATTTTATTTCCAAAAATTAATAAAATGGGTGATTTTGCTGGAAGAATTACAAATCTGTAGATACGATGAGGTAACATATGATATGTGACAGGTGAGATCTGTCCTGAGATAAGTATTAATAATTAATAATATTTAAAATTCAGTCTTCAGAGTATCCTTCTAATGAGACTAATATTTCTGACCCAAGAGAGTATTAATATTTTCATGTAATCAGGACATTCAGCCTTCTACACACTTCATATTTCTCCCCAAAATTTTATTTTCCAGTCCTTTTGGATGTATAAACCATCTTTAAAATACAAGCATATAACTCATGAGGCTTTGTCTCCAATCCATAATTTTGGCAACACTAATGATAAAGAGTGGTTCAAAGAAAAAAAGAAACATTACAATATTTTGTTTCAATACTTTTTCAAATTATATTAGTGATCTGCTGAATATATTTAACAATGTGCATACTGATATCCAAACATACAGGTGAATTGAAAGATCTTGCCTTATTTTACAAATGATCTTTGCTTTTTAATATACCTTATTACAAGTACTCATGGGGACATTTGATTTGATTTCAGATAAAAATGATCAATGTCAAGTTAATGGATGATCAATTCTCACATTGATGTTATTCTCATGACCATCTGGGACCACGGGAAAGCCTCTCCACACCCTCTGACTCCCCACCACACTGACACACACGCTTCCTGCATTATTCTGGTTTATTTTTGCTTTGCTAAGGATCTTTATCTGAAATATTTTTTGCTTGCAAGTAATTTTTGTCTCTGCTCCCTGTAGTGTAAATTTTACAATGGCAGGGTTTTCATGAATTGTGGGGGGTCTCTGGTGCTGACAGTATTTCCAGGCGCATGCTCTACACTCTGTCGGTGTTCGAATAGACCAAGAGCTGTGTGCATACACTTCCTAAAGCTATCTAAGGTACCAACTATGTTGTGCACTTATTCAATTACTTTTCTTTATATTTGTCTTCCATTTTTTAAATGGAAAAAGAAGAAATTACGTTGCTCATTTTTCTTCCCTTTTTTCCAACTAGGGTTGAGAAGACCAGGGTAGAAAGAAATTAGAATTGTGGGATTGTAAAAAATAATTGTGCAATTTGGTCTGTTTAGATAATCATAAGCACACTGATTTTTGTCACATTGGGAATAATTCTAGTCTTGAGAAATGGTTTGGAAAACTCTCAACCTTCAGTTTTAGCAACTTCACATGTAAGCAGATAAGTATGTTCAAGAAATTTCATTGAAACATGATGATAACCATTTAGTAAAGAAAAAAATAGTAATCTGTAGCCAACAGTCTCAGCTTTTATACACTGATAAGTAGAGTAAGAACTCCTATATCTGGTTGAATCAGCTTAGATTAATGATCATTGGGTTTCATCAGCCAGGGATTCTGTCCTCTCTCATTCTGAGCAAACAAGGAAAAAAAAAAGTGAAGCCATAACAGTTACCATTGAAGCTTGTTGGAAATGATTCTCATTTGGGCAGATCAGGAGAAAGAGCACATGTGACCTTCTCATTTCTGAAAGACAAAGAGACATGCATGAAGCAGACCTGGATTGATTTGTGGAACCTGAGCACTTCCTCACCAGGTTCTTACCTCCCTCCTTCACCTGCTTCTCCATGATGATAATAAAGCTTCGGTCTGAATTGCTAAGGACCCTGGTTAGATTAAGCCTTACAACAACATCAATTCAGGAAGGTTTTCTAATTCTAAAGAAAGGCCATTCATTTTCTATTTTACCATCTTTATCGTCATTACCCAGCAAGAGTGACAGAACAAGAAGGAGGTGTTTACCAGATTTTTTTTTTGCAAGAAATAGAGGTGCCTCTAATTGCTTTACACCTGCCCAGTCCACCCCAAAGATGACTCCTAGGTGTTCAATCAGACTGTTGGGTACCTTGCCAGTCATTTAGTTAGGCTCTGATACAGTTCTGACCACTAAAAACTGAGAATTAAGCTGTAAACTTTGTTAAAAATATGTGCAAGGATGCTTTTGTAGTGAACAGTGCTGCTTGTTAGGCTATAGTCATTTAACAAAGGACAGATGAGGAGATGCAGAAAGAACTTTGGCCCTTCGTATGCACATTATCAACTCCACATACTCCCAACCTCCCTTCCTTCCATCTTTTCTTTTTTCCTTCCTTATTTTCACTTCCCTCCCTCCCTTTTTCCCCCTTTTCTCTTTTTCTTTCATTCTCTTTTCCTGATAATAACCTCACATGTTTACTCTGTTTGGATTGAAGATTTTCATTAAATCAGTTGTAGCCTCTTAAGAGACACAGAAGCCAAGTGGAGTCAGAAGCCACCTGGGAACACATGAATCAGAGAAGGGGAAGTGACAAGACTCACATGTTCAGATTGGAGAGATTTTTATTGGCATCATGAGCACCTCCTTCCTTTGGAGTATTAGTTGGAAGAAGACAGCATTTGAACCTGGAAGTCATGGCCACCTTCTCCTTCCTAGTAGTTCTCAGGAATGGTTGTGCACCACAGTCCCCTCAGGAGTTCACTGGGGGTGAGACTTTGGGCTTTCTTCTTGTAGGGCACCTCCTCATTATTTCCTAATCTTAGCACCACCTTTATTTGGCTACGGGTGGAGGGAAGCAAAATCTCTTTTCTCAGGAGTTTTACTCTTCTCAAATTTCTCAGTGAATTTTTTCTCAGCAGATCTCTAGTTCAGTTGCTGAAATGCTGGATGGGTATGTTCGTCAGCTTTGCATTGCTGTGACCAAAATACTGCCTGCAACAACTCAGAGGAGGAAAAGCTTATTTTGGTTCATGGTTTCCGAGGGTCATGATTGGTAAGTCCATCTCTCTGGGCCTGAGGTGAGGAAACCATCAGGGTGAAATGTCGCGGTGCAGGGCCTACTCAGCTCATCACAGCTGGGCATCAGAGAGAAGGAGCCAGGCACCACCCAGAGACCTGCTTCCTCCAGCCATGCTCACCTGCCCACAGTTACCACCCAGGTGTCTATTCAGATGATCACTCTCACAATCTAATTATCTCACCTCTGAACATGGCCGCATCACATATGCTTCCCACACATGGGCTTTTAGGGAGACACTTAATATCCAAACCACAAACATGGGACTCTGCGCAGGGCTCGGGGGAGGGTTGAGGAGGAGGACTGTGCTTTGTGTTGTCTTCCTTAATCTATTCTAGGTTCCTCAATTCCTTGAGACTGAGTGGAGCCAGAAGTGCCATTTGGACAGGGCCCTCCCTCCTACCCATGCTAGTCTCTGCAAATGCCACCTCAGGATTCTCTATTTTCCCTCTGACATTACATATGAATTTTAGGTGACTCTAAGTCATATCAGACTCAAGAAGAATTCAGGACCCTGGGCCACCGTGGATCCATTGATGACCTTTGGCCTGGTGTCAGGTGAGGCCTGGGCCACGCTCCCTCCTCCCATGCTCTTACCAGGAGGTGACTCCAGTCCTCAGCACCATGGGCAGCTGGGTGGTGCCAGGCATCTTTTGTCTTGTAAATTCCCAGACCTGGACACCCAGGGAGACAGTCACTCCAGCCTCTCCTAGCTCTTGTGACAGGCCGTCACTTCTCTCCTGAACTCTTTTAAGACTGCTGCTTTACCAACAGGCACATCTGAGTGCCGCCCCGCCCCCAGTGTTTCCATTGGAGGTGGACATACCCTCACATTAGGTGGACTTCGTCCCCTAGGCCTTGTATAAAAGGAACACGAAAAGAAAGCACATTTTAATAAATTAATGTCTCAAGAGAAATCAGATTTGCAAGATTCGCTTTTCTGCATTTGTCCTATCATGTCCTATAAATGTAATATAACCAGAAGGCAAATCATGACTCATGCCTTCCTGCACACTCTGGTTCACACCTGCATTTGTGGGGATCATCCACAATGACAACTGCTGGACGCTGCCGTTCACTGTGACAAGGCAGTGTCATGAGACAAATATTTAAAGGCATCTTCACCCATGGTATCAAATCACCATGGATGAATCAAAATCCTTCACATGGGCCCATACATTTAGGGGTATATTTTCAATATAAATTTTTTTATATTATATAAGAAGGACTTTATAAAGAAGTTTACTTTATATAGGGCTACAAATTCTAGGTTCAGACCTCCTGGGCACCTTTGGGAAACTCTCGTTTAGAGTTTCTCCTTACTTATTATGTATTATCTTCAATGTTGAGCCTTTAAACAAATTGGATGCAATGAAAATAATCTTATTCCACATCCATATGTATTTATGAGTATACACACACACATGCGCGCGCGCACACACACACACACATACCTTACCTCAATGCTCACTATTTGAAATCTTTCAATTCAAGGAACCAAAATATTTGAATATCTAAGATAATATACATACATATATATATATATATATATATATATATATCACATTTATACATCAAACAATATATATTGCATATTTACTACATAGAGTGAATTATTCTCTTTCAACTATCAACAAACTTGTTTTTCACAATATTCATATTATTGTTTTAATTATTATGCAGATTTTGTATACAAGAAAACTATCAGAGAGATGCTCTGTCATAGAGCTTATACTGGTCAAATGGGGTTAAAATTATAAGGTCAAATTGTCAAATCATTTATTTTGACTTTTCTCAAATATTTTCTAATTTTATATTCACATAGTTTTTCTTGAATATGTTTTTAAGGAATGAATTATTATACAATAAAGTGTTTCAAAGAGAAAGTCTGTTGCTATCCATGCTTAAATGTAAAGGATTGTGATTGTGTAGCATTTTTTAAAGCACTGTATAAAAATTAATCCAGAAGAGACTATAGTCACACAAAGAATTCAGCAATGCAAAATTTCCATTGGGTAAGTTTGGGTAAATGTACAAAATGTGAGATGACATCATAAGAAAGACACCTAGAAGTTTTGATTAGAGATTAGCTGGAGTCAGGCACACAGATTGGTAAATCAACACAAATAATTTTCCTCCTTGATGTGTGACACAGAAAGGTCCCAGCTGACCACCCACAATTTGCTGAATGCAGCAGCTGCCTGCAAACTTTCCCTCGGGTCTGTGACTCCTCTTCTTTTGGGAAATCCCTAACCTTTTTATACTCTACAAAGATAATCATTTTCATTTGATAGAACACTCAAAAACAGTAGAAAAGTCATCATAGTCCACTGGTTTTATAGGGCGTTTGAGTCCTACTCTAACAGTAGAAAAATCCTGTCCTTTTATTGAAACCGTGTTTCCATTCGGTTGCTGCGGGGGTTCAGATTTCAGGCAGGACCAGGTTCAGGCTGTCTCAGGAGGTGTCTGACTCCGACCACACAGGCCACGCTCAGCTCCAGACACCAGCCTCCATGACAGAGTCACGTTTTCATCTGATCAAGCAATAAATAATCACATAAAATCCTTCACAAATGGCCAGAATTAGAATTATATTACCCTCCCAGCACTCTTAACATACAGAAGCGTGTGTTATGATCATATTTAGGGAGAGGACGTACTGCATATTTCTGTTGCTTCTTATTAAAATATTTGGGATGAATTTTAGATGGTGTGTACGTTTTTGATGATGTGATATATATTTAGTTGGTTTGGCCTCACATTTCCTTTTTGTTTCTCAGACAACATTAGAAAAACATCTATTGTTCTTAAGATGAATCTTGAGTTTAGAAATTCTAGAATTCAGCCAAAATAAAAAAATTTAACTTTTCTGATTCCAAATCTCCACAAGCTTCAAGAATTAGAATTATCAAGGCATCCTAATTTTTATCCATTATTCCATGGAAACAACATTATTTAATGTAACCAATGAAATCCCCCAAAATAGACTTGAAAACTGTTTTAATTTAGTCTCTTGGTAAAGTGAACCAGGGTGACCCAGCCTTCCCTGGCTGCCCTCTGCAGCAGGTTTGTTGGTTTTTACTTGGACAATCTGGTACAGCAACCTTTTGACTTTCCTTCTGCCTTTCTTACTGTTTCCATTCCCCTGTGTGGTCGCCTTCGGAGATTCTGAGATCTACTTTCTTAGTGAATAGCATCAGTAGTTCCTGCAAGAACAAAGCAAAGACATCATTCTTGACACCACTGAAGGTCCACTCCATCGTTCTAACCGTCAAAAGCCCCATCACATTTACTGTGGAACATCTCTTCTCCTCTCATGCATCCTTTAAAGACCCAGCTACAACCCTCTCTCTCCTCCATGCTCTTACCTTCAGCTGATCCACCTGAATCAACTCTCTTGGTAGATTGTGAATAGATTCTCTGCATTTCTGCCAGAACCACACTGTCAAACTAAATCTCATTGCCCTCCTTTGCCTGTAATCTTTCACTAGTTTGTTGTTGTTGAGTCTTTCTGGTCAGGTTGGGATTGCTTGGCACGTCCTCAGAGGCCTGACCACCTCTGTCCCTGCCTCGATGGAACCTCCTCTCCTGCATTTCCTCTAATCCTTTCCTCCTCTTCTTTCATGCCTATCTCAGTCATCATAGCCATGATGTTTCCTCTCACCAGAGACATGTTGAGAGTGCTATTCCTTCTCCTTTATCAAAATTGTAAATAATTTACATATATACATCATTGGCTAAATCAACGGCAATTTTTTATCTCCTATAATGACTCAAAAGACATTGGGAAAGGTAATGCATCAAGCCTTCTCTCTTTTCTCTACCTTTAATACCTAATATGCCTTCTCTTAGGTAATCATCTCTTAAGATTCATAGGGATGCATCAGTGTAGGGAGTCATGTTCTTCACACAACATCTTAAACAGAGTGGGTTTCCTCTTTTGTGGCACATTTTAAGATTTGTAAATCCCCAAAATACCACAGATGATCCATCTTGTTGTGCATAACAGGCCAAAACATACGTTACATGCCTGCCAGTGAACTATGCACAGCTTTCAGGAGCCCAATGTAATACAACGCACTCCTAACATGGTGCACCACATCCCTACTGTCACTCATAATACTTGAGAGATGATCCCCACAGTGGACTGTATGTAGATGTAAACCTGCTAGAGCACATGAAGCAAACTTCCTAATGTCTAATAAAAATAGAATGGTTTTCTTAGAAAGATAGATTTGAGCTCCTTTTTGCCATATTCACATTGGAGAGAGCAATGACTTTGGGGTGACAACACAAGGAGTCCTGTGAAACACATTTGCCCAGGGAGGCCAGCAAAGAGGATCACTTGCAAAGAGCAAAGACCCAGAGGTTCTGAAGACTGTGGCAATGCTATGCTCCAGCTAAGGAACAACTCCTCAAGGCAATCCATGAACGTTCAGTAAGAAAGCAAGTGCCTGCAGCGTATGAGTGTGCCTTTCCCCACATCCTCGCCAGCACTTATTGTTGTTGGTATTCATAATGGCTGCCATTCTGAGTGTAGTGAGATGAAATCTTAGAGTGGTTTTGATTTGCATTTCTCTAATTACTAGAGATGATGAAAATTTTTCATATATTTGTTGACTGATTGTATATTGTCTTCTGAGAAGTGTCTGTTCAGGTCCTTGGCCCATTTATTGATTGGGTTATTTGTTTCTTTTGGTGCTTAGCTTTTTGAGCTCTTTATATACCTTAGAGATTAGTGCTCTATCTGATGTGTGACTGCAAATTGGTGTGGCCAATATGGAAAGAAGTATGGAGATTTCTTGGAAAATTGGGAATGGAACCACCATTTGACCCAGCTAGCCCTTTCCTTGGTCTATACCCAAAGGACTTGAAAACAGCATACTACAGGGACACAGTCATGTCAATGTTTATAGCAGCACAATTCTCAATAGTTAACAGTGGAGCCAACCTAGATGCCCTTCAATAGATGAATGGATAAAAAAGTGGCATATATATATACAACGGAATTTTATTCAGCAATAAAAGAGAATAAAATCATGGCATTTGGCAATGGAGAAGAAAATGCTAAGTGAAGTTATCCAATCCCCCCAAACCAAATGTTGAATGTTTTCTCTGATAGGAGGAGGCTGATTCATAGTGGAGTAGGGATGGGGAGCATGGGAGGAATAGACGAACTCTAGATAGGGCAGAGGGGTGAGAGGGGAAGGGAGGGGGCATGGGGTTAGCAATGATGGTGGAATGTGATGGACATCATTATCCAAAGTACAGGTGTGAAGACACAAATTGGTGGGGAATATACTTTATAAACAACAAGAAGGGAGGGGGGAGAGAGAAAGCCCCTGAAAGGAAGAAGCCTGAGGCCAGGAGGAGACTCTGTCCCCCAGGCCCCACCTGATGGCCGCCTGTCTCCTGCACACGCCAGCTGCCAGCACTTCTCAACCCTCTCAGCTCCAGTGTGAAGAGTTTGATTTTCTGGCTAACATGACCCACAGCCTTGGGGCTCCTTTCTTCAGTCCAGCCCCTCTCCATTCAAACAGGCTTCACCTCACTTATTTTGGGGTATAGAAGCTCTATTCTAGCTATACCGGTTCTACCTGAGAACCATAGCAAGAGGTACAGCATGCCAGTAATAACTGCCACCTTGTTCTCCATGTTCCAGCTCACTCACAGGGTGGAGCGGCCCAACCAGGAGAAGAAGCAGAGAAGACCAAGGCTACTACCCCACTCTTGCCCCAAACACTGGACCAAAGATTTTGGCCGAGTGCAGAGAATCAATTCATAAAGAAAGCAAGCACAAAGCCTTCTCTAGGGAACTTGTTACATTGGAAAAAGAGAATGGGAAGTTCAACACGATGGGTGTTCTCAAAAACAATAGCTCCTCTTAATTAAGAACATGCTGAATTAAGTGTGCCATTGTTCCAACCTTTAGCTCAGGAACAGTGATTCAGAGATGGGCCGTAGAACACCACATTCCAACATTCTCTCCAAAAGAAATGACTTTCCTTACAACAGTGTGGGGAAGTTGAAACCCTAATGGTGCTCTCCAAAGTAATAGGAAGTATGGAAGCCATGCAGAGGAAGATGGCAGCGCCCTGAGGTAATAACCTAACCATAAGGAGGTTCTTACCAAAGAGAACCAAGAACAGCTGAGCAGAACCCTCTGGAGTCAGAATAAACCTCAAAGACTGACCTCAAAAACTACCTGTGACCAGCCACCCAGATTAAATCAGATCAGACTGGAGAAGAACTGATGCTTCATTCAGTACATTGTCAAAAGGAGCAGAACAACCAACTGGAAATTAGTGCAGCTGGTGGGGTATCAGATGGAAAAGAGATTCACCAAGAGACCAGAGAAGGAAGCAGTAAAACCATCTCTGCTAAAACCACGGGTGTCCCTGGGTGAGTGTGCAGTGCATGGGGCTGCACACTCCCAAGCTGCAACACCAAAGGATTCATCAGCTGGCTTTGCAGATAGCAGCAACCCAATTCAAAAGGCATGTGGAGATTCAAGGGACCTGGTATAGCCCAAAGGACTTTGACAAAAGGAAAGCAAACTTTGCATACTTATGTTTCTCAATTTCAAAATTTGCTACAATGCTATAATGATCAAAATTTTGTGATGCTAGCATAAGGATAGTTGTATAGAACAAGAAAATATAATTGGCAGTTCAAAAATAAACTCTCACTGGCAACTGATGTTCAATAAGGATTCTTATAAGAATCAATTCACGAGGAGAGTATTCTTTTCAAATAAATAATGTGGGAACAACTGTATATCCATATGTAAAGGAATGAATTTGGACTCCAATCTCATACCATAAACAAAGATTAATTCAAAATCCATCAAAGACCCAAACATAAGAACTAAAGCTATAAAACTCTCAGAAGAAAACAAACATGTGTCTGCTAACTTTCAATTAGCCAATGGTTTTTTAAATATGACACCAAAATTACGAGTAACCAAAGGAAAAAATGGTTAAACTGGATGCTATCCAAATTAAAATCCTTTGATCTTCAAAAACCCCATTATGAAAGTGGAAAGATAACTCATGGAATTAGAGAAAAATGCAAATATGTCTGATCAAGGATTTGTATATAGAATATATAAGGAACTGTTATAACTCAAAATAAAACCATGTTAAAATTAAAATGAACTAAAGATCTGAAGAGGCAACTCTTGGAAATTTCACAAATGGCTAATAGTAATATGAAAATATGCTCAAAATAGATTCACAATGAAGGAAATGCAACTCAAAGCTATGAGAGTCCATTTCCCACCAACGAGGCTGGCTCTAAGGAAAAACCGGCTACAAAAAGTGGAGGAGAGGGTGTGGTCTGCCTGGAGCCCGGTGGAGCAGCTGCGCACAGGGGAAGTGGGACCACCACCTCGGAAAACAGCCTGGCACGATCTCAAATGGTTACAACTAAAGATCCCAGTGATCCAGCAATTCCACTCCTAGGCACATACCCCAGAGAAATGGGGTGTCCACACTAAAGCTGGTGCAAGAATGCTCACAACAGGGCTCCTTAAAATAGTCAAAAGGTAGACAACTCGGTAGGTCGTCAACAGATGAGTTAAATGTAATGTCCCCATACAAGAAAGTGTAAATCGGTGGTTAAAAGGGAACGGAGGATTTCTGCATACTACCACAGGAGGGACCTTGAAGGCCCAGTAGGGGTAAGGAGTCGGCTGTTAATAAATCGCATGACCATCGCCGGACACCGTGCCTTCTGTGGGATCTGTTGACAAGAGACCTGTTTTCAGGGAATGGGTGCTGCACCTATTTAACTTTCCTCAGAATGCATGCTCGCATGGTTTTAAAAACAGAACAGTTTTTACCTGGATCAGCTAGAAGACCCTTTGGGCATACGTAAAAGAGGCCTAGGGGCACACCTCAGCCATTCAGGTCAAACGGTGGAGATTTCAGCTCTTTCCCTGTAGGGGAGTTGTGTGACCTGGAGACTTTACAGCAGTTCTTGGTCTTGAAGAGTTTAGCTCCTTATTGGAAAAATATTTGGGTTTTAATGTTGTCCCGGAAACTGAAGGTGCACTTTCTGGGCTGGTTCAATCTGCTTCAGCCGTGAGGGAGCACACCCCTGTGCACAGCTGGCAGGATAGGCACAGACACCAATTATTTGGAAGTTGACGCTATTCACAAAACTGGAATTTTGTCTCGTGGATATTAAGAACTTTTATTTAAAATCTTAGGAACTCTTTGCAGATCTTTTGTTCTGGGAGAAATTTTCTCAAGTGATTCTATTTAATCTGTAGCTGGGAGAAGTCTGTACCTTTCCCTCACCCCACAGACCCCAAGTTTAAGAGCCTGGAGCTTAGAACTCTTTCTTTCTTTCCTTTTGCTTCCTTCTCCCCTTCCTCCCAGGCCCCCTCTCCTCCTGCCTCATGCTGTGGCTCAAATATGCTGAACCCTCCCGAGATTCTATCTACATCCTTGTACTTATAATAGGTGGGTATGAAAACAAGTTGAGAAAGTTATTTATTTATCTGTTTGTTTGTTTGTTTTTAGCGTGTATTGCGTGGACTGAAGTTGTATTGGGCCAAAAACCAAAAACCAAAAAAAAAAAAAAAAGCAACAAAACAGAAAAACAAACAAAACAAAATCAAAAGCCAAGAAAGCCAAAATAAAACTCCTGAAATAACATTTATCAAAAAGGGGCATCTGAGAAAGTGTCTGGTGGTCGACATCTTAGAGAGCCGGGAAGACGCTGATTGTAACTGTGCCGATGTTGAACATCCTTGTCCTAGACATCCAGATGTTCTGAGAACGGAGAGAAATGCAGCCTGCAGAGGGCGGAGAGCAGCCTCAGTCGGCCAGGGAGGAGCCAGGCCAGGCGTGTCCTGGGGGAGGGAGCTCTCCCTGGCACCCCAAGGAAGGAAGACTGAAGAGTTTCTGCTCTGGAAGAGCCACACCCAGACCAGGGGCTGCACTGGTTAGAGAAGGTGAGAGGATGCCTGGTTGGCACAAGGTTGGGTGGAAGGATGGAGATTATGACCCCTGGTACTCCCATCGCTGTGGCAAGGTTGGGCTTTCTTGGTGAATAGACTTCTTTTGCATTCTTTATGTGAAAAGCTGACAGCTACATCTAATCTGCATATTAACTGATAATCGTGTGGGCACACAGAGGGGAGAGGTCAAGGGTCAGTGGATATCACACTTCGAGGTCAGTGGAGCAGGTGGACACAGGAGTCCCTATGGTTCAGAAAAAGGTAAATGTGTTATAAACATGGGGCCCCTGGGCTGGTGCTAGATGACATTTGTCCAGCACATCTAACCAAAAGCCCTCCTGTCATCACACTGCTCCTCATGATGTTTCTCCAACAACCCAGGGTTCCAATGACCAAATGCCTGGGAAAGCCTGTGGTCTGAAGGGAAAGTCTGGGTGAGACTCTCCCTCTCCAGTGAGCTAATTAAAATCTCACCACGAGCCACCCAGGAGTGGAGGAGCAAGGGCAGGCCCAGCCAGGGCCAGATGTCTGCTCTGCCCTGGGGCTGCAGGAGCCACACCCTCCTGCCCAATGTCCCCACACACAGGGACCCCACAGTGAGTGCAGGAGCATTCCCACCTAGAAAAGAACAAGGAGGGTGGTACAAGACAGCAGTGAAGACCTCCGCTCTGAAATAAAGATGTGACCTGTATCATGCCAGACTTGGGGACATCTGGGCCACTTGAGCAGATGTGCATGATTTATTCGTATGTTCTACATGTTTTAATTGTTTGTTTTATTCATGTTCACACCCTTTAATTTAGGAACCAGTATGTAAGCATGGTGAAGGGAGATGCTTTAAGAGAAAAAGCCTCAAATTCAAATCCTAAGCCTTTCGTTTACTGGCAGTATGAGTTGGGCCACATCTAATTCCCCCAAAGTCAAGTTTTCATCATTAAAAACCATGCTAACTCAAATAGCATCATAATAAACTCTAGGTAAGGTGCTTCCATGGTACCTGGCCCAGGAATACTCCATATGCAGATAAGTGGGAAGACTCATCTCACTGACAGCTCCCTTCCCTTCCGCTAGAAAGAAGACACTGGACAAAGAACCCCATGCTATGGAGTATCTATACCCTGAGTTTAGCACTAAGAACAAAGGATGGTAAATCTTACAAAGGGAGAGGGAGGGCAGTTGCAAAGGTGTGCATTGGGGTGAGATGGAAGCTGCATAGGACAAAGGAAACGGGGGGCCGCCGGGGACTGGGTTTAGGACAGTATTGGAGGCGTTTGTTTGCTCGGGTGTGGTAAACGGAAGCAGAGGGAACCCTGATCCTGATATCCTGTTTTTTAATAATATCTAATCAAAGAGATAACAATTTAATCCTTGCATCACATTGTTATTACAAACATGAGCCCAGGAAAACCCGAGAATAAAGTGTCACTAGTGGTGCATATGATAACACACACTCCGAGACAGTGCCTTGGGAAGGAGTAAGTGACATTATGACCTGTAACCTACACGGGGTACCTTGGAGATGAAATAATTTATTATGTTATTTGCTTTACTTCAACAATGGGAAGACACGGGACGGTTCCACATACTGTGAGTTTTTAGAAGAGAGTTTCATTCAAGGTAGATGAGCAAAATTGAGTTTAGATCTTACTGTTGGCAGGAATTCATGTGATGTTCGATTCATCTGCCATCTCCATTTTCAGTATTGTTGCCATATTCCATGTTCCACAGTCCAAAACCCAGTGAGAGGAGAAGATGAGGGAGGGGATGGAGTCTGATCCCAACTGATTTATACTCCACCTCCAGAAATCAGGTGAGAACCAGAAGATCACAGAGGGAAACATCTGACCTCGTGGACTTGGCTTAACTTCATCAAATATTCTGAATAGTAACATAAGACAGATGCTTATTTTATGGCTAGGCCAGATGTTTACTGAATAATATTCCCACACTTGTTGATACATTCAATAAGCAAACATTACATTTTCTCTCAAATTTAAAGACAAATAACATGTTCAATATTGACTTAGTTGTAGTAAAGCCAAGGTAAGTAATGCAGATTCCTAAATGAAATGCAATTCCTTTTGGTCAAGGGTTGCCTTTGTTCTGAAGCAAAATGTGTGATGCTAGCCTTCCTCTCTTATATTTATGTTCATCTAAGAAAAGAGGTAATAAAGGAAAGAATAAACTGAGCATTTGAATGTGTTGAGCTTAAAGCTGTTAACAGGGCAGCTAGAGGCAGGTTGACCATCTCAGTGTTCCAAGATTTAATGGGATTTTTTTTAAACTGAGTCCAGCAATAATTTTCAGAGCTTAGGTTTAAACAAATATGAGAATACCCCTTTCCACTCTTTTTCTCATTCACCAAGGAGACAGGCACTTGTAGACGATCATTCCCCAGGGAAATATATGGGGATAAGCAGAAGGGAAAAGAGTGATAGAAGTTACATTTAGTAATTTTCTCATTCTATTTTTAGAAATTAAAAGTTCTCATTGTGTTGATCCAGAATCACGAGGAAACAGATATATCTACTCTCTATACCATCATCTCAACTCATGGGGCTCCACTTTTCAACACCTGACACACAGTTTCATATTTTATTCAGGGAGATCTTGCCCACTGTATTTTTTTTGTCTAAGAGTAGAAATAGTATCATCATTGGTACAGAGAAATTCTATCTTTTAAACTATGAAAAATCGTTACAGAATAACTGATGAGAACAAGTAGTTTAAAGATCTCATTTGCTAAGTAGGTTTCTCCTAATGAATCCCATTTCTGTTATTCATTATTTATTCCCCATTGTGTTCAGTTTTCTGGTCGCATTACATTGGTCAGGAAGCCATTGTGGAATAAATACTCCTGGATTATCACCAGTGACCAGCATCAGCTCTGAAGGGAGGGACGGACGCACAACTGCATGCCGTTCTCTCCTGCAGGCATTTCTTCCAAATAGGGGGTGAGTTTGTGTCACGTTCCACAGGCAGTAGATTCAGAGAGAAGAAGAACAAAGTCTCTTGCCTTCAAGAAATACACTGCCAGTTAAGCTAGAGACAGGCAATTAAACACATCATTAAGGTCATCCATATCAAGTGCTGGGAGCTGGTGTGTACAGATGGCAGACAAGGCTTCCCAGGAGGAAGTGAACTGAGCTTGTAAGAATGAGAAGCACTTACACAGAGCATCAGCTCTTACCCTCACCACTTCAGTGCCCTGAGCCCTAAGAGTCTCAAAAAACCAGACCAAACAAAAACAGAAAAAAGTCAGCGCAGACCCCCGCTCCAGAAGACCCTGGATGTTCTGGCCAGGGCCTGCCCAGGATTGGAGCCACTCTCAACCTTTCCTAGAGGATTGCAGTTTGCCCCCAGGCTTGAGGACCACTGTCTTCCAAACCAAAGTGGGAAAGGTAATATTTACCTCTTTTGCGGAGTCTTTGGACTGAATTTAGTCACTATAATAATTCTAAGCAATAATAGAAAATAAATTATTTTTAGATCCTGAAGCCTGTCTGGGTTGGTTGTAAGAAATTAATTTCTCATCAGCTTTACTTAGCTGTGTTATTTTTCTCACTGGTATCCTGTCAAGCTGGAATGATGTAGAGTCTTACAAAGAGAACTTGTGAGCCTGTAGATTTGGGTATGGGCCCAGAAGACAATTCTAACCTTTGGGAAAATGGTACTGGTGCAGTGTTTCTTATTTCTTTATTTATAAGAGAAATTTAAAAATTTTCATAATAGACACATCATATTGAAGTCTTGTAGAAATATCGAAAAAAACTTTGGTATTAGAAATGTGTTTTAAAAATTATTTGTTGGGAATTCAGAAATATAAAAGCTGATTTCATTATGAGTTAATTCCAAAGCCTCATTTATGATTTATGCTAAAGGTAACTTGATATTATTCTCTTTGTAAAAGTAAATGTAGAGCTTGATTCTTAGCAAGTTATATTTGTGTGCCCGAACTGTTTGAGTCTCTAAGTGAAATAAACTGGGGAGAAAAGTGTTTAAAATGGATACACAGCTCGAGTCACACACCTACAGATATGACAGTTATGTGTGCATATACTCATGCATTCATACTAAGCACATGTTACATACCAGCTGTATCCACGGTGTCCTTGAAGAGGAAGTCAAGGACCTTCTGCGTCTCCTGTTGAATCACGGTGCCAAATCACACATATCTCAGTTCAGTTAACACCCACCCATTCTTTCTTCCCTGGGTAGTTGGTTGGAAGGACCTGGGGTTTGAAATGATGCAGACTTTGGGGAAATTCTTCATCAGATGGTTTCTAGCCTCAAAGTGTTTGGCACTCATGATTAAGGGATGGTTTTGAGCACACTGTTGGGTTCCCTCAGCCATTAATAAGGACCCCCCCCCCACAGTCTGGCTGCAGTAAAATAACAAAATAACGGGGGGCGGGGTGGGGGCGCGAGTGAGGAGGAACTTGTGAAGATCGACACAGCAGGCGCGGGAACCGTTTATTGTAGGACTGCAGGGGTGTATACACATAAATGAATACACACCTTGACTTAATTAACATAAACTAGACAGCAGTCAGTCATTAGGAATCTCCATCATCTTCATGGCTCGCTGGCGTTACTTCTCAAACCACTCCCTCTGGCAGAATGCCAGGTGCCATCTTGACTTGTTTACGGACCCTAAGCTGCCCCCCCAGCCCTCTGGCCATATCCTGTAATCTCTGGGGCTCCCTGGAGTGTCTCCTCTTTCCAGGCTCCTGTGGCAGTGGTCCTGACAGCCCTGGTGCATGGTACTGATGTCCTCTGCTTTCCAGCAAGGTCAAGGCCCTGACTTTACTGGTCTCCACGTATCTTCACCAGGTGCTTCCTTGTGGCCCAGCAGTGCAGAGGCTGGAGGCTTATCCAGGTGGAGATTCTCTTCCTATCCCTTGTTCTTTTAGAAGAACTGAAAAGAGCTATCATTTATCTTCCTCTGATTTTCCAAAAGTCATCTAAACATAGAGGGACAACCTCCCTGTCACTTCGGCTGTCTCTGCCTAAAGCTACCAACAGGGAGTGCTCCTTTAACTCTCAGAAGTGGCACTGCTTTGGAAAGAAACTGCAAGCTCACCTGGTTCACGGGGTCCTCACTGCTCTTCCGCCTTCCACAAAAGCCAGCCTTCTGAGGTTCAATCAATAACCGAAATCCGAGGACAAGGGGTCTCCATCTGGAGATGGGCAATGAAGGCCCATACCAGATGTCACGTCGCAGCCCACCCTGGGGAGGCAGCCGCCCTTTGTCCCTGGGGCTCTCACCTGCCATCTCCCTCGGCTCATAGGGAAGCAGAGGTCCGACAGCCTCAGGTCTCCAGCCCCCACATGGCATTGCTGGACGGTTGTCCCCACCCTGAAGGTCACTCTGGATCCAAATCTCGCATCCAGCTGCAGCAGAGCTCAGCCTGCGCAGTCCCCTCCCACTCTGCACTACTGGGGTGACCTCGTGTTTCGTCTCGGCCTCCTGACACTGCCTTCCAAACCCGAGGCCGCCCACTGTGCCCTACACCTTTCACTTTCTTTCTCAGGTGACGCTGCCCAAGCTTGTCCCACTCCCTCAGTGTGGACACTGCTGCCCAGAGATCAGGCCGGTCCATTCCAGTGATGACTGCTGTCATGTGAGTGTCTGAAATCTCCAAGCCATGTGCCAGGCGACTGCCCCAACTCCATGCCAGTCGTACCCAGCAGGATTTCCAGGGCTGTTGATCCTACGGTTGTGTGGTGCTCAGGAATAGGTGGGGACAAACTTCAGGGAGCATAACTTGGTGAAACTTTGACTAGTAAATACGAGCCAGTCTTCTTGGCTTTCCGTGTGGGATTGTAAAGTATATGACAGAAGTCTTACACCCATCCTTTGCATCATCTTTCGTACCTAGTGCACTGTCCCCTTGAATCCACTCACAAACAACTGCACTCAGGATTAAGGGACGGTTCCGAGTACACTGTCGGGCTCCCTCAGCCATTACTAAGGATTCAAATTCCACATGTTTTAGGCTAGCAAATAAGTGTAAGATCCTTTTCCTCTCTCAGAGTCTAGTCAGTGTGTTGGTTTTAAATGTGATTCTGGTATCTGGGCCAGGAATATATAAATGAATCTGAGTAATAGAGAGTAAGGAAGAACACACAAACACACACACACACACACACACGTGCACACACACACACAGGTGTGTGTTAAAGTGATACTGGAAACAACTGAAGAAGACACTTGAGCTCCTGATGGCCAAAGCTGCAACAACCTGAACAAGAAAATAAATCACTTTTAGGTCGTAAATGAAAATATAAGATGAACACCCATGAGTCCAAACTACCTAGACACGTTTGCATGAGTTAATAATAATGGAGGCGATGAATTTTCTTTGAAGAATTTCACACAACTTACGTAAAAAGTGCCCTTTATCATTAGTCAGTGAAGCACCTTTTCATTAGTCAGAGATGTGTGGGGTATGTAGGAGACAGAGACAAAGATGAGGTGGGGGGATTTTAAGAAGCCAGCTCCTGTGATTTTGGAGGCTTGGCAAATCCAAACCCTGCACCACAGCCTGGCAGACTGGAGTCCCAGGGACAAATTGCAGCTTGAATCCAGGGTCCAAGTATCTGGTCGTCGTGGCTCAGCCCAGCTGACCCACAAAATTAACATCACACTCTGTAAGAGGTAAAAGACGGTGCGCACCCCCGCCCCAAATCCCGTTCCTTAAATGTGGGCTGTGCGATGAATTTCTCCTCCTAAGAACAGCACAGAAAGAGCAGTAAAGAGTGTAACTTGTGGACCCTGCCTCAGCCAGCTGACCATGAGGCCACCAGGCATGGAAAGTCCTGTGGATAATGGGTGCACTTGACATGATGCACTGAAGAAGGCACTTTATCCTGGAGGCCTCTGTCCCCAAATCCCAAACCTCAATCTATTCATGAGGAAAGCATCAAAAATCTCCAGTGACTGAGCTTGCTCCAAACTATCAGGCCATCAGGAACCCAGAGTCACAGAAATGCTCAGCCCAGGGCAGCCTAAGAGAGCTAGTGGCTAAATGTATTGTGTCTTCCAGAAGATTCTGAAACCAAAAAGATACTAGGTAAACA
The DNA here is from genome assembly GCF_052094955.1 of Ictidomys tridecemlineatus. NCBI lineage: Eukaryota > Metazoa > Chordata > Mammalia > Rodentia > Sciuridae > Ictidomys > Ictidomys tridecemlineatus. The sequence goes on from NW_027521499.1 coordinate 95,577, forward strand.
CTAAGGAATCCGAATGAAGTATGGAGTTTAATTAGTAACAACATGACAATATTGATTCCTGAGCTGTTACTACGCAACCACATGTTAGCAGGAGACCAGGGTGTGGGCTGCAGGGGAACACTCCATTGTCTTTACCCAGGGTTTGTAAATCTGAAATGCTTTACAAATAAAATACTTATCACCAAAAAAAAAAAAACAGACAAAGCAAAAAATAAGCACATGGATTTTGACAACATTCAGATCATTAGTAAAAAACGCCCAAACCCTCACAGTGTTTGTTCATCTGATAAGATTGTAGAGAAAATGAATTTAAAAGTGAATTTGGAAAGTCAGACAAACACTGTCTGCCACATACTATGTGTCCCACGATGTTAATTTCCTCACTCTGCCTAGACCTCTTCCAAAATAAATAAATAAATAAATAGAGTATTAGGCTTAGGCTTATTTTTATTAAGCAAGCATGCCCACAATTGAAAACTACAGCTGATTGAGCTATTTGCTGTTATTTAAACCTTCAGCTCCACTGTACTTATTTATTAGAAAAATCTCCATCAAACCTACATAAATACTAGTATGTGGGAAGCAATAAAATTCTCCATGGGGAGAACAAATTTTCAATGTGGGTAATCAATATTCTTGGAAACTCCTCAAAAAAAAAAGACTAAAAGGAAAAGAAATCAAATAGCCTACCGCTGGCAGCATGGGGTGCTGGGTACTTAAACCGTCGTATGTTGAATCTGGCAGTCTCCCTGCCGGTGAGCAGATCAATCTCTTTACCAGAACTCGCAGGTCAGCTAAATGCACACCAGACACAGCGAGGCCAGACTGCTCCAGCGGAGGAAACTCTGTTGGTGGTCACAGACACCCAGGACCAGGTAGAGGAAGTCCCGAATTAGGCCGTCTCCAGTTTAACTCTACCCACTCTGCTCTCCCATCTCTGACCATGCCTAGCATTCTGGATTTCAGGTTGATTAGACTGTACCTATTCGCTCATAAATTTGAAAATAAACACAGATTAAGTGTATATGTCTAAAATGGAAGTGTTCTTACCTTTCAGACAGATGGTCATGAATTAAAATGATTTCCTTTGGGGAAATCCAAACATATTTTATTTGCTTGTACCCTGGTCCATGTGAACCACCACAGACAGTGAGCTGGTGCCTACGCGCCTGCCGTTAAACAGCCTATGGTTCTTGTTAAGGAAATCATTTTCCACTCTGTGCCATGTGCCCCTTTCCCACAACCCAGGAGGTGGATGAAATGATGTGTGGGCAGAGGAGTCTACACAACTCACATGTGTAAATAAGATCTTGAATATGTGTAAGCAATAAAAGAACCTAAGGACTTTTGAGAAAGAAAATGGAAGCATTCGATGACTTATACAGAAATGTCTCCACCTTTTACTATCTTCAGTTCTGGATTTGTATCAGAAATTTTACAGGTATAGTTTTAAAATTTATTTTCCAAAGCCAGAAATGAATTTGTATGTTACTCAGCTTGACTTACTCAAAGGCCCCTCATTTTAAAAGTTCGCAAAACATCTTTTTTTCCCAAGAGCAATATTGAGCATTCTTAATTTAGTACCTGCATACACATCTGTAAATGCATGCCTGATCAAATTTATGGTGCTTGCCATTGTGTAAGCAACCATGTAAACTTATCTTAAGTTCATAAGAGCTTTTCCATTATATGGGAGAGTGGCACATTTTCAGCCACTGATGCATATTTTTCTCTCCATAATACTGTGAAACAAATGAAAATAGGCACTATTACTTGCGTTTTTTTTTTCAAAAGCAAGAGCTTATGCTTCTAGAGTTCTTATGCTTCAAGAATGAACTTTGTAAAAACAAAAAAGGGAAGAGAGGGTTAGGGTACATCTTAATGACATGAGACATCAACTAGGAATGGATGCACCTATCTCTAAATGATTCCCAGGTCCCTTTTAAAAAAGCTTCATTTTTTCCTAAAAAATTATTTTGAAAATATTAAAATGTGTAATCCCCATAGAATCTTATAACCCAGTGAATTATTATCTTCATCTTAGCAATGAGGAAATTGAGGCATAGAGGATTTCAAGATTCCAGGGAAGAGCATGTGTAGTGAAACAGATACAAGGGTCCTGTGGCTCCAGAGTCTCAGCCTGGTCATATTGTCTTCATAGGATCAGGTACAAAAATCAACAAACCAAGGCAACAAACGAATTTTTAAAAATGGCATTCAATAAACTGCTTAAATTCACAGGGACCATTACTGATGTGTCTGGAATTTTGTGCATCTTGAAGATTAATAGTCTATTGTTTGACTTCAGACAAATTTTGGGTTAAATCCAGGTACTAGCAAATGACATCTGGAGAAATGAACAGACATCATTCAACCTCTCTGAACCTTACTCCCTGTCTTTGAAATAAGGATGATAGTACCTATGTCATAAATTAAATAACTCAAAGTATAAACTCTGGGAACATAATAAATTGTCAATATGTGGTACGTAAGTACAAATATACTCTTCTATACTGGATTTTTAAATATTTAATTTAATAATTGAAATGTTTTGTAGAAAAAATGTCTAGTTTCATCTTTTAGCAAATCACGTTTTTGCCAATATGTCTGAAGACTCCATGATAAAATAGACCTATAAATGTGGTTATTTGTTAGATTTGCTCATGTACCCAGGGTCACAATGCATTCACCTTTGTGATTTTAAAATATTCATATCTTTTTGAAACGTCATTTCTTTGTCTTTGTTGATTTTTGGAAACAAAGTTTACAATAACAGAAATCCAAGCACGTTTGGACTGCAGCCATGATGCCTTTGGGATACTTCAAAGCAGGTGAATCGCATCCTCCACGTTTTAGCTGGAGCAGGTGGTGCGAGGTCTAAAATCTACACGGATAACTCAGACCTCCTTCCCTGGCTCATTTTCCCTAACTTGCTTCTGGTCAGCCTTCTCAATGGTCCGTCTTCACATTTTGATTTCTTATAAAATATGTCACAGGAAGAAGAAATCAATGGATTGCTACTCAGAAGGGATCAAATATTTTGCATTTTTTTTAAAGCCAGGGGCATTAAACATGTTTGTTACCCTTTGACTCTATTAAAAGGTCAACTATGATGTTAAAACCAAAACTGGAATGCATTGGTTGATTTCGTTGTAAGGACCTGTCATTTTCTACTCTGGTCGTTCAGTGATTGTATGTAACTAGCTCATCCACATCACCTCTGTGAACAATTCCCTGGCCACTTCTCAGGACTGACCTTTATGCAGCCGATTGGTAATTTTTCAGCACTTTTTTCTCACTTAGCTATGATGGAAACTGGGGTATAAACTCTGGCCTCTGTACTCAAGGCTTTATAATATGCTTGAGGACAAAAGAACAATGCTCATTAAACAGCCATCTGCAAGCCAAGGGAAGGCTCATTCTTGTTTCATATGAAAGAGTTCAGAGAACTAACAGCGCTGTTAGTGATTGGTAATAACTAACATCTGAAAACTATTTACTCCATGTCACATCCTTCAGAAAGTTCTACCTCACCTAGTACCTCCAACACCTGGAAGAGAGTGAGTATTATGAGCATTTTATTTGAGGGGCCATGCAATAACAGAGATCCTGAGAACTAGTAAGGTCCACTCCATGTGAATGGAAGAGTTTAAACATCTTTATGCCAAGATTCTCCTTGTCCTTTGCTAGTGGAGAAAATGTCTAAAATATTATACAAAAGATTCATCCTTAGCAGATCTATGGCGAGATGATATCTGCCATCATAAGGATCTATCCTTCTCTCTCTCCTCCTTTCTTCATGAGCTAAGAAAGGAAGAGTTACCCTGTTTGGGGTAAGAAGTGATTATCTATGCACGAGTTGTTGTGCCCTCCTCACAGGTACTGGCGGAAACTGGGAAGGCTTACATGGCTGTGAAATGTCACACAGCTGGGTACAGACAGACGTTCTGGTCTGGTCTGAGAGGGGAGAGTTCACCGACTTGGTGGAACCCTCCATGATCAGTATACACCATCAGGCCAAGGATGCCTGGATTTACTCCTGATTCACACAAGGACATACTTCTTTCACTTTATAGACAACTCTGAGCTAACGAGATACCTACCCAGAAACAGCTTGGCAAACACGGAGGAAGATGACGGAAGGTTCAGAAGCATTTTGGGATGGATTAATTACATAAGGCTAGGTAGCGAACAGCTGTTTATGCTTCCCAAGAAAACAGGAGTGACTCTCCCTTCCCTAAGATGTGCAGGAAGTGGTCAGGAGACGACTGATAAGCTCAGTGGCAGCTGTCCACTGCAGACCCAAATTCATGGCAGCAGACACTATAATTGATCTGGATTCCCTTCTATCAATAAAAAGGTTATGATTTTGAAAAATTAGGACCCACAAGGCAGCAGTCAATGACAAGAGGCAAGGTTTCATGGATGTCATGTTAAGCATGGGGATTAGGGACCCTTGATCTCCTGGATTTCTGACCACACTCACGATATTGGTAAAGCTCTGTGTGACAGTGCTGTTGTTGCTTGACTACTTACTAAAGTGATGAACTGTGGACAGCAGAAGAGAGAGATCAGCCGCGGGAGAGGACCGTCACCACCCTCACCCACTCGGCAGACCTGCCCAGCAGCTCAGATCTTGCAGCCTTTGGTTGAAGGGGCCATGAGCATGGGAAGAGCTCTGGAGGCCACTACAGGAATATGATGTGAACATTTGCCCGGTCCTTTCTCCAAATGGCTCCCCACGTTTACCTGGGTGTTTTCACCCTGACCTAAAAGGCACACGTTTTAAGGGCTCTTGGACACAGTCTCAAGTGACACTGAGGCCGGGGAGCCAAGACACCATCAGACAGCTCCTCCTCGTTAGAGCAGGATCATGTGGTGGTCAGGTGTAGAGGAGGCTACAGCCATGGCGACTGGCGAATTTCCAGTTCCTGAGCGACCACTGGATGGACATATGTTGTTGTAGACAGAACTCTCAGATTGTTTCCACAATTATGATTAAAAAGCCATGTAAGTAGAACAGAAAGTGCCCTCCACACACACACACACACACACACACACACACACACACACACACACACACACACCCAGCTCAGGAACCAGAACTACCCCATCTCAGATGGAATGACCAAGACAGTTGACACTCAGAGACTTAAGAGAGGCAGCAATGGCTCTGTATTCCCATTCCCTTTGAAGTGATCTCTGAGTTCTCTACAAATTAGAGATGAGTTGTAGGCAACACAATCCTATCACTACTAGAATACTGAAAACCCAAATCAAAACTCCTGTGGTAGAATTTTTTTTAAATCTTCATCTGATCAACATGCTCTGACGGTCCTTGTAGACTCTTGGTCCGGCAGAGGCATTACTCTCCATCAATAAAGAAGTCCAAAAGCAGTCCACACTCATTTTGAATATAGAGTTTTGCACACACACTTTTTTTTAAGAGAGAGAGAGAAAATTTTTTTTTTAATATTTATTTTTTAGTTTTTGGCAGACACAACATCTTTGTATGTGGTGGTGAGGATCGAACCCAGGCCGCATGCATGCCAGGCGAGTGCGCTACCGCTCGAGCCACATCCCAGCCCTGCACATGCACTTTTGCCACAGTTATGTTAATGTATGCTTTTTTCTGTCTCGTTATAGGTTTTTTTTTTCTTTTACACCACATAGTCAGGATATTAGAATGTTGATTTCCCTTAGATCCTACAGAGCCCAGTGATTTATGCCGTCCTTGCTGGCGTACCTGTAGGGAGAACTCTTCCTCTATCTACCTTCTACATCTCTCCCTGAGTGGCCCCTGAAAGCTAGTATTGGTCTCACCTTTTCTAGCTCTCGGCTCCACTCTCCTATTGGATTTGTCCAGAACTGGTTATGGGAGTGGTTCCTGTCACACACCTGACTCTTCATTTCTGAATTCTTCATCCCCTCTGCTCCGTGCCACCTAGAATCCTGGTACAAGAAGAGTGGTCCCTGGACTCTCAGCATGGCTGTCATCTGGTGGGTTGTTGGAAATGTAGAGTCTTGAGTCCCATTTTACACCTACTGAATCAGAATCTGTGTCTCAGCTAAGGTCAGACGCTAATATCAGAGAAACACTGTCCTACTCTGTCCATAGCAACATGCCAATAACCAGCAGAAGCAGATATTTGCCAGGCATGGATTCAGTGGATACGCAGGGGAATCCAGGGAGTGAACACACTAGGGACTTGCTGTCCATGTTCATAAGCTTCTTACTGAGCAAACCTCTCTTCAGTGCTGCTGGAAGACCTCTGCCCATGCAGTGATGCGAACATGGACCAATTCTAGGAGACTGATTGTCTAGAGGCTGGAGCAGGTGAAGGTCAGTCTCCTGAAGAGCTTGCTAATGCTGTCAGAGATTCCTTGGATTTCATCAAGATGGATCACTTAGGCCCTTTGCCTTCTCAGAGGCCTTCACCAAGACAGTCACCTTGGTATTGTGACCTCTAGGGCAGAGTCTGGCCATCATACTCTTACAGGTTCTGATGGATTCCATTTGGTTAATATCTACACTCAAGTATCACCTCTTCAGTGAGTTGACCCTGCTTTCTCTATGCATTGGAGTAATCACGTTCTGTCTTTGTTGCTTTTAAATTTTTCTTCATGAGAGATAATACTTCTGAATATAATATCACATTTTTTTAAAAAATTATTTTTATGTCTCCAGAATGAGATTGTATTCTGAGGGAAGGATTGATTTAATTCACCACCACACTGCAGTATCCACAGCAACATATATGGGGCATGTTGTTTTCATTTAATACATGTGTGTTGGAATTAAGAATTGTGTCACTCAATATCTTCCACAATTTAGAAGTAGGAACAAGACCAGGAATGGCGCACACCTATCATCTGGGCTACCCAGGAGGCTGAGGAAGGAGGATTGTAAGTTTGAGCCCAGATTTGGCAATTTAGTGAAACTCTCTCTAAATAAATAAATAAATAAGGGCTGGGGATGTAACTCAGGGGTAGAGTGTCACTGGGTTCAATTCCCAGCATCCATACTCCAGAGGAGGAGGTGGAGGAAGAGGGGGGGGGGAAGAAGGAAAAGGAGGAGGGGGAGGAAAGTAGGAGGTGAGCAGCCTCCATGAATGAACAGTCCCCAGCCTGATGCAAGTTAGAACAAGACACTCCTTATCGCAAAAATTTAGTAAGGCTTCAACTAGGCTAGCAGGATCCTCTAGAGGAATCTCTGGTAAACATCCTTGTAAAAGAGTCAACACATAGTGTGGCACCATTTTTCAAAATTTTTTTTTGCTTTCTCTCATTCACACTTTCTGAATTTTTTTGATCATGCCTCAGTAGCCTCTTCTCCATCATGAGAGGGGAATACACTGCTAAGAAACTAAAAAATGCCTGAAAATATTTGATAATTAACTGTTACTACTCTAAAAACAAAGAAGCCTGTGGGAAACAAAAAAGAGAGACGAGATTAAGAAGACCAGACCAGGGCAGGAGCAAGGCGCGCCATGCTGGGTGGTGTGGCTTCTCTTCCCCTTGGTGGCAATGCTATAAAGGACACTGTTGATGTTTCCTGTTTTCCCAAAGCACAGCTGCACACCCACGTTTTTTTTCTTTCTCTCCTAAATTTAAAATTCCGAACCTGTTCATATTTGTTTCCCCGAGTTTATCAGCATCAGAGTGGAGATTGTGAATCGCTCACAACTAACTAATCAGCGCCTGCATATTTATCTCAGTTTCAAAGTTACCAGGGGATCAGACTAACCAGGACCAGCGTCTGTTTACATTGTGTTCTCAAACTCAGGTAAAATAAACGGATCAGAACTTGGTTGAACATATTACTGCTCGTTCTGCCAAGAAAACAGCTTTGACACGTCAAACAAAATTATCAGCGAATCGATTAATTCATAATGTACTTCTTAAGACAGCCCATTGCAGAGATGAACTTTACCCTTTACCCGTTGTTAAAATATTTTTTTGAAAATCACATTCATCAGCGTGACTCAGTGGTCCGGGACTGGTCATTAGCACTGGCAGCAGAAACAGTGGGCCCACCCATGCTGGCCTCCTCACCCCCCTCTTGCCTTGTCTCTCTGCCCAAGGAACTTCACAAAAACCTCATGGGTGCAAATGCTTCTTTCTTTCTTCAATTTGAACACTTTTGCTTCCATGGAATATGGTAGTTTCTTTATTCCTTTGCATATTTATCTAAAATATACTAAAATAAATTCAGATGGCCAACGAAGAGCTCTATCTGTATGTTTGGAAAATTTCATCCAGGCCCTAGATTAACTGACATTGCTCATCTTCATAGCATTAAAATTAACAGGAGTGATGAGAGAAAATTGTTTGAAAAGATAGAGAGCTAAGCGCCCTGTGTACCTATCAATATATTTCTAAACAGTTATGAACAGTACACAAGGTCTCGGCCAACTTCACAAATCACGAGAAGAAGGCATCAGAAAGTGAAAAAAAATATATATGGAAGAGGGCTCGCCTACAGAGTCCTGTGATCTCAAAGGAATGTGAGCAACTCTAATGAAGCACACATACACCACACGTAATGTCAAAGGAGGAGATAGGTCAGACCCAGGCCAGCTGAACTGCAGGTCCTGCTACTGGGGAGGCTGAAGCAGGAGGATCGAAAGTTCAAGTACAAACTGGAGCCAAGTGTGGTTACACATACCTGTTCATCTCTGCATCCTAGGAGGCTGACGCCCTGTCCCACAATTAAAGTTGGGGTGAAAACTAAAAAGGGCTGGGAATGTGGCTCAGTGGTTAAGGGGCCCTGGTTCAATCCCCAGTACAAAAAGAAAAAAAGTGCAGATTGGGCAGCTTAGTGAGACCCTCTTCAAAATAAAAAGGGTCTGTAGCTCAGTGATTGAGCACTCCCGGATTCAATCCCCAGTGCACCTGAGCGCTCACATACCTTTTCCAGTAAATTTCCATGCTTACCTTAATAAGGCACTTGCAGCTTTTACCACAAATACTAAAAATATAGTGATTTAAATGTTTCCATTCAATCTGATACCTTAAGTTTATAATAAATCCCCACTGGAGTGGATTTGAATTCTAAGATCTATCCACATAAAATGTCTTAGCACATGATTTTCTAAACTTTTGATTAAAAGTCATTAAAAATTAATTGCAGCTATATCAGCAGTCAATAATTTATAACCAAGTCAGTAATTTACTGATTCAAAATTTATAATCCTTACTATCTTTTCTAATCTATCTATTACAAAATTTAGACATCATATTTCATTAAAAGAATAGAAAGTCATCAAATAAATAATTTAACATTACATCCCAACACCCTAGAAAAAGAAGAACAAATCAACACCAAAAGCAGTAGAAAACAGAAAACAATTAAAATCAGGGCCAACATCAATGAAATTGTATTTGCAATGTTTGAACAAAAGACACTTTTCTTTAAATGTTTTACTAAAATATCCTCTATTATGTTCTTCCAAATCACAATGTAATCAAAGAACTCAACTGAACATTTTTATATTATGCAGCCTACCAAAAGATACCTAACGACATGAAATAAGCAGCACTATGTATTTAACTAATGCCATTAGCAAAAATAAAACAGGCATTCCAATCTACTGCAGTCTGTAACTTAAAAATTCTATTATATTTTTTAAAAAACAAATTATTTCTTCCAAATTTTCTGAAATATGTTAAAAAGAGATTATTTACATAAACATGCAAAGTTCTGCAACTAATACATTCTCTAGATTTTAAAACATAAACCAGCATATTAATTTGCCATTTCCATAGAAAATTACATTCTTCTTTGAGACGTGTTTGATAGGTTTTAATTAAACATAGGAAAACCTTTTATTCTTAGTTATCCAGGAGATACTAACCCACTTCTGATACTGAGTCTTAAGTAAAGCAAATGTGAAAGCCTAATGTGTTATTTCTCTGCCAGGAATTATATAATTCAAGCATGTAAAATGAAGCATTGTTGTAGTCAATATCAAAATAAGTCCACTCAATACTCCCTCAAAAGAGACATGTGCCAAATCAGCTTGTGCTGTAAACAATCCGCCAATGCTGGGAAATAGAAAGGGAAAAGCAGATGATTTTCCTCTTGAGAAAATATTTGACTTCATCATGAAAAGTCTGTTCAACTGTATTGGAAGTTCTTTCCTCCAAATGCATACTACTTTTTTCCACTTTCCCAGGATTATGGAGATGCTGTTGAAAACTCTAATAATTTCACACTGAAATGTTAAAATTAGAGGAAATGGGAGGAAAAACAATAATTTGTGTCTTTTCCCTTAAATAATAAAGAATCACGTTATACCCTAAACCATCAGTTGAGAAGGATGGTAGCGTTCTTCATGCCTTTCCTTTTGGAGAACCATTAGCTCCCTCTCCACCATTTTTGAGTGTTGCTCTTTTACCATGGAAGCCTCAACACTCCAGAGGACACTGTCAACCTGAAGACTAACTACTCATTCCGTTCTTCAACCACTGTCCTGGTGGGAAATCTGACCTTCTAGTCCAGCCTACTGTGGGCCCTCACCATCAACATGAGGATTAGAAAGTCTGCTTGATTTTTCTAAATGGGACTGCCTGAAAGTTCTCCACATAGGTGTCTATTCCAAGAGAAAAACAGCCCGTTTTCCAGTGGTTTTCATGGATAATGGTTGCAGCCTGTTTGCAACTGTGTCTACACTCTCATACTTAATCTGGTGCGTAAGTCTGATGACCAAAAATTCAATTTTTTTTTCTGTCAACAGGGTCTGACAAATGTAAGCAATGGTTGTTATGGTTTAAATGTGTCCCCTTCAAAATCCACGTGGGGAACCTTGGGGACCAGTGTCCTGGTGTTAAGAGGTGGCCTGTTAATAAGTAAATAATGAAGTCATAAGGGACTCATCCTCGTGACCTTATAAATGCTGGATGGAGCCTTCCATTCTTTCCACCTAGGAAGGATGCAAGGTCTGTCCTGCAGGACCTACAACACAGTGCCTTCTTAGAAGGAGACACCAGACCCCTCACCAGACCCGGAAAATGAAGGCACCTTGATCCTGGATTTCTTCCTTCCACTGAGCCAGAAATTTCTGTTGTTATATACACCCAGTAGGAGGCTTTCTGATCAGCCTCAGTAATGGACCAAGACAATTGTTTAACAGTGCCCTTCTCTGTTGAACAGTGTTCAGTTATTTATGTGAACTGTATAGAAAGTGCACTGTTTGTCCAATTATGGAAAATAGTATGGTAAAAATCCCTCCTTGGGCAGGCTGCCCCAAAATAAGTCAAGGACCTTCTTCTGAAAAGCACGATACGCTATTGATTGTCTTCTTTCATCTTTATGTCAAGTGAAAAACCTACCTTTTAAAAGTGAATTTATATTGTAGTTTGATTTCACTCTGTTTGAAACTAAGGATGAGAATATATACTCTTTCATATTAAAAAGTCTTAATTTTCAGTGTGTCTAGTAAATTTTGAATAGGATCCTATTGGTGTAGTTACTGCTGGTGATGTCATCCTTTGAGTCATTGTACATTGGATAAGCACACTCCAGTCACTGAGGAGCATGGGAAGATTACCATTCTTCCATGTAGTCTTCTCAAAACAATAGTTGCTTATTACATTTTGCATATAATGACTAATTTAGAAGTTGTACAAACAGAAACTAGCAAAAAATGTACTACAGAAGTATGAGATATTTACTGAGTGTACAAAATTTATAAAATATTTTAGTAGAAGAGGCAAAACAAACAGTTTTACCTATCTCATTTTCCAAATACAAACTCCATTCACGTGAGCTCTTATTCTTAGAATATAAAAATAATCATATAGGGGAATCTAAATAAAATAAAATCATCACTGCAATGATAATCTTGAAGCAGTTTTCAGAACTATTCATTTTTACCTGAACTGCATGTAGTTTTCTTAAATGCATACAGAAAATGATTTATTTGTATTTGTGTTCAATATATCAACCAAAAAAAATCAGATAACAAATTTTTAAAATGAAAATTTACATGGCTTTCATATATATCTACATTTATAAATGATAGATATATCTATAGATAATCAATTAGAAAATGATAATTTCTGGGTTGTAAAATAAAACATTTTTTATAATTTCATTTGAATAATATATATATTTATCTGTTTTCTATAGTGATAATGGGTTACTTTGGTTTTAAGGTAATTCTCAAGATATTTCAAATAAATATTCCAATCTGAACTTTTCAGCTATTTGTTTTTTCCTTTATTAATATTATTAAAACTGAACTTTGAAAAACCAAGAATAGTAATTTAGGATTTTTTTCCCTCAATGGAACTACTTATAGATTAAAGAAGAAATGTGAAATAATAAGTGTTTTAATAATTCAATACATTACAAATAATAAATGCAGGCTAATTATATTGGAGTAATAATTAATTTTATTTTTCATTGTTTATTTAGTTTGATATCCTTACACCTTGAAAGGATAGTGTTTATTTTTTCCTGTAAGGGGTAGAAATAGTCTAACATTTAGAATAAGTCATCTTGAATTTGCTATAAAAAGAATGAATGGCACCTATGACTCTTAATCATTTCCAAACATTTTGCAATCTTTTATTCCTCTGTTTTATACATGGTTCTATTCTAGTGATCCATAGCTACATGTGGTTTGAAAAAGAAAATGTGGCATATTTACACAATGAAGTTTTACTCAGCCGTAAGGAAGAATAAAATTATGGCATTTGCTGGTAAATGATGGAACTGGAGAACATCATGCTACTGAAATAAGCCAGACCCAGAAAGTCACGGGTCAAATGCTTTCTCCCATATGTGGAAGCTAGACCAAAATAATGGGGGGGGGAATGCAGGGGTCGGGGAACCCATAAAAATAGAAGGGAGACCAGAAGAGTAGAGAAAGGGAAACAGGGGAGGGAGAACAGGAGGGAGAGAGAAGTACCTGACACTGAAGTCAAGCTAAGAATATTTTCTGTGTGTACGATTATGTCAAAATGAACCCCACGATTAAGTACAACCAGAACACACTAAGGAAAACATTTTACAAAAGAAACCCAGTAATCACTTGAGAGTACATGCAAAACAAAGAGAAAAGAACTCAAAACTAGTTGCTTTCTTTGCTAGGCCAACAGAGGAAATCTATAAAATTCCACTGAGCAAGATAAGGTTTAACACGTAAGTAGAGAGTAGTCTTACCAAGTTCCTTTCAGACACATGACAGTGGTCAAGCTACACTATCTCTATGACATAACAGGCAGGGAAAGGAACAGGTCTTCATTCCTAGGAGTTACCATATGCCATTTTTTTTCTTGGTCAAATCCTTGGATGTATAAATCAAGATGAAATTCTAATTCATATAAACAAAAATCAAACACCAAATAGTATTTTATGTAGTCATAACATGTATTAGATAAAACCTGTGCTACTTTTTAAAACAATTTTAGGCAATGTTGTACTGTGCTTGAGACTGAAGAAAAAAAAATCTATATTTTGAATCATGAACCAACTTCATGCTATTAGAAATAAAAGTGTACTCCAAAACCAACGGAACCTGGCATTCTTGTCTGAACAGAAACAGTCTGGAAAAAAATTCTCATTTTTAAATCATTTCGTACATGCCTGATGACATTTGGAAACATCTGGTTTTAATGATGTCCAGAGGACATTCCAGAATGGTGGGGTCTAGATGTACAGATATGTAAAAAGGCACTTCTTGTTAATTTTCATTAATGGAATGCAGAAAGTGGATAAATTCATGCTAAAGAAAGATGGGAACTGCTATTTTCAGGGATTCTTTGAAAAACAATCACAAAATGAATTAAAATTAAAACATTTAGATAAATTGTATAAGTTTACAAAGCTAATTACAAAGATGGGAACTGCTATTTTCAGGGATTCTTTGAAAAACAATCACAAAGTGAATTAAAATTAAAACATTTAGATAAATTGTATAAGTTTACAAAGCTAATTACACACTGTCTGTTGAGTAATTGCTCGACTTGTTGATCTGAAATCAAAGTCACAATTGATTTTCATCCAAGATTCTTGACAGGATGAAATCAATGGCGCCCGTTCAAGCCACTCTGGCGCGACCTAATTGAGAATCTGTCTCCAGAACAACAGCAAGTTCATCTACTATCAAATGGGGGGGAAAGTAAACTTGGCTTTGACTCCATGACTTTAGGATTTTTATACTTCAAATTTTAATTTAAATTAGCACAGTATCCAAAACTTTTAGTGGTTTGCATAGAAGAATGTTTAAGTGATATAACAATTACTCTGTAGGAATTGTGAAGTGAATTCATAACTAACTTTTACTAGAGTATCAGCCAAGGAACAGAATTGATTTTGTCTAGGTTGGTAATGAAGGTTCATGTGTGAAGGTAAGTTATGAGCAAGAATTGTTTCAGAATGTAGAACCTGTGGAAAGATTTACCCTCAAGTATGGTGCAATTCTGTCTTAGCTTTTCACTTTCCAAAAAAGGAAAATAAATCTAAAGTTTGATTTTATGGGTAATTAAAAATGGTTCAGATCCTCAAAGTTGCTTTGCTTTTCAAGATTTTTATTTAAGACCCACATAATCTTAGCTATAGAAGGTGTCATCTTTTTTTTTTTTTTTTTGCCTTACTTTGGAAAATTTTTTGTCTCCTTTAAAAATTATCTACTTAAGTAAGTGAACAAAAATTGAAACAAATATTGGAAGCTCTTTTCCTGAAAACAAAACAAAACCTTTATTATGTATATTTCTTAAGTAATTTCATATACACTTCTTGTCTCCATTGGGTTAGTACAGATTAAGTTGTTTCTTGAAAAAGAAAATAGATCTCTTTTTAATGCGATGGGTTTTGGTGGAGTTGTTGGATGAACTGGTGCAGGAAAAACTTTTGAAGAATCAGATTCCTCACATGTTGAATGAAGCAGTTTTTGAACCTCAAAAAGTATTTTGGAGGAAATTTCCCAAAGATTAGTATATATATATATATATATATATATATATATATATATATATATATATATAAATTTATTATGTACCAAGTGCTATTCTACATGATTTGAAAACACTGACTTTCCTTATTTTTGGAACAACTCTGAGGCAAGTGTTATTATTCCACTTTAAAGGGGAAGGAATTGAGGCAAGAACATTTAGATAAATTGTATAAGTTTACAAAGCTAATAAACAGGAGAGTGAAAGTACTGCTTTTCATTTGATATTAATGAATACTTTGAAAACTAAAATGTATTCAACTTTCTCAAAGACACATTGAGAAAGTCCAGGATTTATGACATAAGTTACTTTGGTCACCACCAAATTGTTAGAATGAATTTAGTAACTAATTCTAAGGTTTATTCTAGAGAGTTATGGGAAGTGTGATTGTGCTAGAAGACTAAAATAAAAAATTGACTGTTTTAATTATTATTGGATCTCGATAGAAGAGTGACAGTAGAAAAATAGAAATGGTGTTTATGAACCTTTATTAGAGAGAGAGAGAGAGAGAGAGAGAGAGAGAGATTGATTTTGAATATTTATTTTTTAGTTTTCGGTGGACACAACATCTTTTTTTTTTTTTAATGTGGTGCTGAAAATCGAACCCAGTGCCCTGTGCATGCCAGGCGACCATGCTACTGCTTGAGCCACGTCCCCAGCCCTATGAACCTTTTCAATAATTCATAATTGAATATGGAAATTTTAGGATGTTTCTGAGCTTGAATAAATGCAAATATACTTTTCAATTACTAACCCTGTATAATATTCTGAGCCTCTAAAACACAATAACATCTCAAAATAGATTCTAAAAGAGCACACCTCGATATGTTAAAAGTTCCAAGCTCATATCTAGTGTACAGTGGTGCACACCTGTAATCCCAGCTACTTGGGAGGCTAAGGTAGGAGGATCACATGTTCAAGGCCAGCCTGAGCAAGTTCAGGAGACTCTGTCTCACAATAAAAACATAAAAAGTGTGAAGATTCAGCTCAGTTGTAGAGCACCCCTGGGTTCAATCACCAGTACAGCAAGCACAAAACCAACCAAACATGGAGTTGTAGAAAGTCTGACTATAATGAGACGATTAGGGTGACCATATAATTTGTCACCAAGTAAGGATACCATTGAAAGTGAAATGTGAAAAGAAATAAAAGTATTTAATTGATCCATTTGGAACCTTAGCCAGCGGTTTGCCAGGTAGATTGCCGTGCACATTCATTCTACTTCAAAGTTGTAGTAATCCGAGCAGGCTGTCCAGTGAGGACCATAGGCGTTGTTAGAGCCTTCTTCCATGGAGAGAGGAGGATTATGAATGCTAGAGATAAATACTTCAACCAAGACCTCTCTCCATCAGCCTTCCTTTTCCAGTACCACCTATTTGGATGAAGTGTTGGAATCTGTATAGGTCAGCCTTCTAGTGTGCATTTAGAGAAGGGCAAAGAATGGATCCCATGAGTAGGAGAGGTCTTGGAGAATTAACTAATACATATTTTCTTCTATTAGAAAACTGTCAGTGCTTTGTCAATACTCACACATCGTCCACTTTCTATTTATTCAACAGGTCCAGCAGCTATACAGTGGCACCAGTGTTTTTTTTTTCCCCAGAAACTTTTAGTGCATAATGATCATACAGAACAGAAGCTTAAATTGTGGCATATTTATACATGAAAAATCACAAGGTTTGGTCAACTTCATTCCCCGTAGCTCCCCACACCTTCCTCTCCTCTCTTCCTCTGATTCCTTTTCTTGGCCTTACTTGTCCATTCGTGAGATCCCTATTTTTCCTTTTTTTCCCCCTTTTTTCTCTAGCTTTCACATTTGAGAGAAAACATGCCACCTGTTTGGTTTGGATCTGGAATGTCCCTGAAAGCATGGTCCCAAAGCAGCAAGACTCAGGGCAGGGACTCCTAGACAATGACTGTGACATCAAGGTGCAGGAGCTACTGGGAGGTGGTTCTGGTTGGAGGAAGGAGGTCCCTGAGCACGTGCCCAGGAAGGAACTTGTCCCCGGATCCTTCCTCTGTCTCTCCCCATGTGCTCAGGCTCACTGTCTCTTCTCTCTGCCTTCCTCATGACCATGATCCCAGGTTTCCTCTGCCTCCCCTTCCTCCAGGACATTCTGCTCAGCCACAGGAACAGAGCGTGGAGTTTCACCAGGCCACAAACAGACATCTGAAACCTCGAGTCAACATAAACCTTTCCTTCTCTAAGATGTTCCTGCCATGTAGCTTGGTCACAGTAACACAAAGTTGATTTACACAAGACCCTTGACTGTCTAAATTTGATATTTTTCACACAACATGATGTTCTCCAGTTCTAGAAGAACTAAAGAACTGCAAATAACATGATTTTGTTCTTCTTTGTGACTGAGTAAAACTGCATTGTGTCTATGTAGTACATTTTCTTTATCCATTCATCTGTTGGAAGCTGGTTCCAGTTGGCTAACGTGAAGTGTGCTGCTATCCACATGGGTGGTGTGTGTGTGTGTTACCACAGTATGATGACTTTAATTCTTTCAGGTACGTATCAAAGAGTGATAAGCCTGGATCAAATGGTGGTCCCATTCCTAGTCTTTTAAGGAATGTCCAAACTGTTTTCCACAGTGACTGTCCTAATTTCCATTCCCACCAACAATGTGTAAGAGTCCCTTTTCCCCGCATCCTCACCAGCATTTACTGTTTTGGAATTCTTGGTGGTTGCCATTCTAATCCTAGTGCTACAAACACCCTAGTCATGGTGGTCTCCAGGCAGGCCTCTTCCTTTCTTTAGTTACCTGCCCGAAAGTCACTCTCTGTAGCCATGGGCACCAGATACCGTGACAGAGATATTGAAGGAAAGAAAGAATCAGCAGAAGAAAGTGATGGACTCAGAAGCAGAGAGAGCATGGTTATTGGGATAAAATCTGGCAGTGTATATTCAGCATTCCTAGAAAGAGTCACCTAACCAGCAAGCTCACACCCTTGGTCAATATGTCAAGCACGTCCCTAGTAGAGGAAGAGGCACATTTAATTAACCTGAAACGAGTTAATATGTGAATTATGTAACTCCCATTTCCCAATAAAAACCATTTAAAAACTTAGCTTCTATAAGAAGGGTGTCTACCAGTCACATAAAGAATTTTCTAGTCCAGCACTGTTAATAGAAATATTAGGTAAATTAAATGTGGGATTTAAAATTTTCTAGACACCATATAGAATAGAAGGAAAAAGAGAAAAATTAATCATAATTACTCCATCTTAATTTGTGTAATTCAATATAAAATAAATCACAAATAATTGAAAACATTTTCATTCTTTGAAATTTAGTATAAACTTTTCACAATAGCACATCTCAATTTGTACTAGCCACATTCCAAAAGCTTGGTAGGCACATGTAGCTAATGACTACAACTGGAAAGAGTAGTTTCCTACCTACATAAACTTGAGTTTCTCATTGTAAGTTCTTTGTTTGCTACTGGAGATTGAACCAGGGCACTGTGCTTTACTACTGCACTATGTTACTTGCCCTTTTTTAAATTCTGAGACAGGGTCTTGCTAAGATGCTAAGGGCCCTGCTAAATTGCTAAGGTTGGCCTCAAACTGGCAATTCTCCTGCCCAAGCTTCCCTGGTTGCTGGAATCATAGGCCTTTGGCACCCTGCTCAGTTGTCATTGTAAGTTTGAACCTTGGTCCTCATCAGAGTCTTGGATATTACGTCATTGATGGTGTCTCTGAGTTTAATGTAACATGGATTACAGATAATATGGCAGTTTTTGGTTTGCAAATTTAACAAACAAATTGTATTACTCACTGCTTCTGTAGATGTGCCTGAACTGCCAGTTCCTTATCTCCTCTGAGCAATTGCTATCTCGTCAGCTCAATTATGAGGATGATTGTGGCACATTTTTCTTTAAATTTCCTCAGATCTTTTATTTGTCCTTTATTTTGTTTATTTGAGATTATTAATTCCAATAATATAAAAATGCTGGCCATTTTCTCTAAATTCTATGAAAAATACCCTGGCATCTTCTTTAAGCAGTCTTTCTTTGCCACAATTCTTACAAGGGTCATGGAGCTGTTCCAGCTGTCTCTTGGACTGTCACAGTTGGTTGTAATAGTTCAAGGCAGATGTTTAACTCTGTCCATCATTGGTGAAAAGGACTGCCCACAGGTATTCTCACACTTTTCTTATTTAGCATTGCCGTGAAAGGGAAGAGGTGCCTCCCGCCGCCACCCTTCTGCTCCCCGTCTCCAGTATTTGCTTTATGTCAGGGATCCTCAACAAAATCCAGCCTGTTTAAATTAGAGCACATGGCATTGTCTAAATTCTTCTGCTGCATAGCTGTGTTTTGCATGCTGAAATGTCATTCATCTTGCATTATTTACTGTTTGTTTAAATGGACTATTTTCCAAGATGCTGTTGAAATGAAAACAGTAACAAAAAAGTTCTATTAGGAAAAAGAGACCACTAGCAATTCTTGCTTCACAGTCCACTGTATCCCATCATCAGCAAGCTGTGGAGTTCTCGGAAGGTAATTTACACTAATGGTTTGTTAAAAGGCAATCCAAAATCCAAATGAGGTGCCATTATGAAATAACGCCAACTGCTGATTTCCTGGTCAGTCAGTCACTGGAAGAAATCTTGCAGAGACCTTGGAAAAAAAGAAAAAGAAAAAGTAAAAAACCCACCACCACCACCCTGTGAGCACTTCTCCTAGGCCTTCCTCCAACGGGCTGCCCATTGTGCAGTCTGAGGAGACTGGGCTTCTGCACCAGAGATGCCTATGACATCCAGAAGATTGGCCACCTCTGGAGACGCAAAGGCTGTTAGGGATTCTACCATGGTATTTGGTAAGCAATTGAAGATAATCGATTAATCTAGCATGCAAATATATAGAAAACTAGATCAAATCCACGAGAGGTAGCATTGTACTAAATATGAGTCGTCTGTACCTGAAATTATAAAAATTAATGAATGCAGATATCATGATGTAAACAAGATGCACCCAAAGTATTCTGGATAGATGTGAAATTCCTGTGGAGATAGAGGCTATAAATAATAAATCATACAAGTAGGATTATTTACTGCATGCTAAGGAATTTAGCCAGGCAGAGTAAAGTTTTACCCTACAGGGGAAGGGCAGCTGCCTTCTAGAACAGCAAATGATCAGCTGTTCATGAAAACACCAAACACTTCAATAAAACCTGTGCCTCTTAACAGAGACACTACTCAGAGTGGTCCCATCCACCTCACACAAAATATCCTGAATTAAATTCAGTGTCAGAAATGATATACACTTTATTAGAGGATATTCCATTATTTCTTGGATAAAAATACAGGTAATATTTTGCTATCATGCCAATATCATGCCAACATGTTATTCTATTATAAGAATTAAACCTGAATCCTTACTATCCATCCTCCTTGGCCTAATAATTAATTGGATTACCTCTCAGGTGTATATCCATTTTTTTCAGCCTTATTGAAATACACTTGGCAAATAAAAATTATATACAAAGTATAAAATGAAATGCATCAATCTACATATACACTGAGAAGGATTGCCGCAATCAAGCTAAGTGATATATAGCGAGTTGTATTTTTGTGTGTGCAATATGTATACTTAAGACTTTCTCTCGGCAAATTTCAAGAATACATTATAATTAACTATGTAGCAGTCACTATGCTGCACATTAGGTCTCCACAACTTATTCACACTGCACGTGTAAGTGTACTCTGATCACCATCTCCCCTTTTCCCCTGATCCTCCTGACCAGACCCTGGTAATGACCCTTCTACTCTTTTTTAAGTTAAGCTTTTTAAAATTTCCCATATAAGTCAGATCATTGCCTAGGAGCCCCTCCCCTGAGTCTTGCTACATTGGGACCGTGCCTTCAGTTCATGAGCCTTCCAGGACCTTCCAGATCCAGATCATAACTGACTGTACGATTTCTCTCACATGTGGAAGCTCACACCAGGTGCCACGGCACACGTCTGTGATCTCAGAGACTTGAAAGACTGATGCAAGAGAATCACAATTTCAAGGCCAGCCTTAGCAATGTAACAATCTCCTGTCTCAAAAAATAAAAGGGACTAGGGATGTCATTTAATGATACAGGGTCCATGGATGGAATGGGTGGAAGGATGAATGCATGAATGAATAAGACTTAAAAATATACTTTTCACACTTATTCTCAACACTTATTAGACTTGCCAGATGGTCACATTTACCGTGGTGGGTATGGGTAAGTCACGGAGCCAATGAGAAGACCTTAGTTGGGAGCAACATGACCCTTACAATAAAATTAGGTAAATGATTAACTGCTTTCAGAGTTGGAATGAACAATATGCCATCGAGGTTTTCATATTAGCCAGCATATCAGGTGGGAAGACTTTGGGCTAAAAATGATTGATCTCTATAATTAAATACTCAAAATCAGACCACACTGTGCCGGCCTCAGATATGATTAAAATTGACTATCTGAAAATACACCCATCGCAAGAGAATCACAAATTAAGACAGTTGCCTTACTGTCTGCACCAGCAAGAGCATCATATTACTTGCATCAGCACCATATTGACATCCTCACACAACTTGTCTTGGTTGTTGTTTTTTAAAACCCGGTTTCGTTTCTGCATTCCCACTTCCAGAACTGCTGCTGATTCCTACACACTCTCTCATCCTCTGGCACAATTATCATCACTTTAATGATTTCAAAACCCTGTGTGCACAAATCATTTAATATTGACAAATGCTACTGACCATAATCAACTGTTTAACAAAAGTATCTGAGCTCTATAAAATTACATTACATTATCCAACTCAAGTGCACATAGTAAAAAATCAAGTAAAATTTCATGCCTCTCATATGCCTAAAACATTCATAATGTTACTTTTGCATTTCCCCAAGAATATTTTATGAATATTCTAGAATATAACTGCTTCCATTTCCCAAAAATAGAGTCATAATTTTTTTCATTTTCATTGTTCTTTTCAGTACTTTATTTTCCCTTTATAATATCACTTACAGATATTACCACATTAGCCTTGGGTCATTTTCTAACTGTGTTTAGATATAAGATATTTAACATATTTCCTACTGATGGAAAATTAAGTTATTCTAAGACTGGGCTATTGTAAACAGTGCTATGATAGATGTCTTTGCCTATCTTTAGAAATCTGTGTAATATTTTTCTAGTGTCAACTTCTAAAAGTGGGATTTCTGGGTGAAAGAGCTTATAGAAGTTTATGTTTAACACATCCTGACAAATTTCCTGCCAAAGTCTACGCAACCATTCACACTCTGTCAACCAGTGAAGTGTCTGTGGCTCCTGCTGTGGTCCAAAAGAGGCAGCAGCACACTTTCTCTCTTTACTCAACAGGGAGGGAAAATACAGCCTCCAATTGGATTTCATTTGTGATTCTCTACTTTTAAGTGAGATTGAGCATTTCTCTGTTTCTATACATTTTAGGTACTCCTAAATTAATTGTTTGTAACTTTTGATGATGTGACTGAGTTGTTAGTCTTTTTTCCTCATTGATTAATAAGAAAAAATTATATAATTATAGTATTAGTAGTTTTTCATGTTTTGATAGTTCACTTTTGAAAAATTAGATAATATATAAGCTAATTTTTCTTAATTGAAGTAGCAATTCTTCAAGCCATGCATGACAAATATTATTTAATAATTCTTCATTGTTTCCTCTAGACATCTATATTTTCCTCCAACATCTACACACTTCATCCAACTACATTTTATTTCTGGTTAAGTGGTGAAGTAGAGTTTTTTAGCATTCTACCTTGAAAACTTTCAAATATACAAAAAGTTTTAAAACTTTTACATTCAATGCCCACTATACACCAACCTGATACAATTAACATTTTAACTATTTCACATTTATCACACATCTTTCCACCTATAAATTTTGAGAGATGTAAAGTTTTCTTTTAAAAAGTAATATTATATATAGCATTATTTCTAATTTATGTTGCATTTCATGTTTTATTATTGATATTTATTTGCTTTCTGTCTACAAGGGCTGTTTATCTAATTTTTTTAGCATTTGGCTTTAGAAGGAATACAGAATACATTTCCTATTCTTCAAAATTATAAATAACATGCTTAAAATTTATATTTTCAAATTTATTCATGTTAGGTAATAAATAATAACTTTTCACTGTGCAAAAGAAGGAAACCTGAAGGGTATATTTCAACCTACTTCAATTCTTGGTCTGTCTTCTAAATTTACCTTGTTGGGTTTGTAACATGTCCAGGTTCTTTTTATAATTCCTCCATTGTTTATTCTTGGTTTAATTAGTGGAATTCAGTGCTCACCACTTTATTTTAAAATCTGCTTCTCCATTCCTGAGGTCTTCCCTTCAATTCATCTCTCCATTGGCTTAGTATTTCTGCCTAAAACTTTGCTTATTTAATATTTTTTTCAAGACTAACTTGTCTCTGGGTTTGTTTCATGAGAACTTGGGATCCTTAGATCACCTTTCTTGTTCCTGTAACTTTATGAGCATAGTCCCACTGTTTTCTGTCTGGGAAAGATGCTGGGGGCCGTCTGTAAGTCAGCCCATTTCCTGCTCCTAGACTCCTCTTTGGATTGCCTGGAGGTCTTGCTGTTGGCCTAAGGTCCACAGTGTCCACCAAGTGCAGGTGTGGCCCGAAACAACAGTGAGTTTTCCAAGTCCATTGTATACTGTCTCCCATTCTTTAAGAAAATCATGCTTTCAAGAATTTTCCTTAACTCTGATCTTTGATGAAGAAATTCCAATTATGTAGACTGAAATTCCCCTGACACTTACTTCCCTCATCTTGGGCATTTCTTTTTATTTCCTATTATATTTAACATGGCTTCTCTCCCCAAGTCCCTGGTTCACATTTCAGCAGAATCTACTCTATTTTTCTCCTCTATTGTGGCATTAATTTCTGAAATGATTTAATTTTACCACACATTGTCCCAAACCTCTGTTCACTCACTTTCTATTTCCCTTTGGTAAGAGTAATTATCCCTTCTTTTATTAATCATGTGACATTTTTGAGTTCTTTTTTAAATGATGCATGTACAGCTCTGTCATTATGCTTCTTCTGAAAACTTCCAAGCACAATTTTTCCAGTTGCAATGTGTCACCTGCTGTGTTGCTTTTGTTTGTTGTGTTTTATCCCACCTCCTTTTGCTCTTAACATCTATGAAATCTTTATTTTTTTTTTCATTTTTGGTTATTACTTTTCTCCGAATGGAGGTGATTTTAATAGAGCTACAAATGTTTGAAGAGGAGAGTGGGGATGAGCAATGGGTGGGAAGGAAAGTTGAGGCAGCAAAGTACAAGTTTTTTCCTCCCCTCGTCCTAGGGACCTGCTCTGCATCGCCTTTGAAAGTCCAGCTCACCCTTAGTGCATGATGGGAAGGCAGGGGCCATTCCCTTTGGCTTCTGCATTCCCAAGTTGTGACTACTTACAGGTTCAGATGGATAACCTGGTTCCCAAATCCCCTTTCTGATTCCAAATGCACTAACCCATGGGTTCCCAGCCTGCTTTCCTTCAATCCTGGCCCCCAACCATCTGTGGTTCACTTGTCCTTTCTGTCTCATGGTGACCAAGTCAAGAAAGAGTGAGATCATTATAAATGTCCCTCAGTGAACACGGATTAAAAAGACTCAGGTGTAAAATAAAAAATTTATTAAAAGGAAAAAAGCTTGGCAACAAATATATCAATATGATAACAAAAGACATCTGTAATTTTAGGGATTATTGACAAATATTAAATTTTCTTAATCATTTCATTTTATAATTTTCTACATATTATAATTTTACTACTTTATCAGCAAAAATTAAAAAATTAATTTAAAAAATACCTTTCTATTAACTGTGTTTTCACCTTATTATTTAAGTGTCTGAAAATTATTCCATATGGAGTTCTATATCAGAATTATGGGACTTACAAAATAGTTTCATATTTTTCATATGTTATTGGTAAAAATTCAATTTAATTTAAAATACCAAGCATTTTGTTCACTTGGCAGTTATGTGCTCATGTTAAGAATTTCCCAGGTTTTTCTGCATCCTTAACCTGTTTAGACAAAGTTACTATTACTGTATTGGAAATAAATAGTGCCTTCTTTGTTTTTATGTCATTTCCAAGCATATTTCAAGGCAAGGTCTAGGATGAGTTATAAAATGGAAATGTATTGGAAATAAATAGTGCCTTCTTTATTTTGATGTCATTTCCAAGCATATTTCAAGGCAAGGTCTAGCATGAGTTATAAAATGGTGTTTTGAAAATAAGCAATAGTAACAAAAACAGCATGGTATGGGCACCAAAACAGACTGGTAGACCAATGGTGGTACAGAATAGAGGACACAGAGACAAACCCACAAAACTACAATTATATTAGATAAAGGTGCCAAAAACATCTACTGGAGAAAAGTTAGCACCTTCAACAAATGGTGCTGGGAAAACTGGAAATCCATATGCAACAAAAATTAAACCCCTATCTCTCACCATGCACAAAACTCAACTCAACATGGATCAAGGACCTACGAATTAAACCAGAGACCCTGTGTCTAATAGAAGAAAAATTAGGCCCTAATCTCCATCATGTGGGATTAGGCCCAGCTTCCTTAATAAGACTCCTATAGCGCAAGAAATAAAACCAAGAATCAATAAATGAGATGAAGTCAAACTGAAAATTTATTCCCAGCAAAAGAAACAATCTGTGAGGTGAATAGAGAGCCTACATCTTGGGAGCAAATCTTTACCCCTCACAATCAGATAGAGCACTAATCTCTAGGGTATATAAAGAACTCAAAAAATTAAACACTAAAAAAAAACCCAAATAACCCAATCAATAAATGAGCCAGGGACCTGAACAGACACTTCTCAGAAGAGGATATACAATCAATCAACAAATATATGAAAAAATGCTCATCATCTCTAGCAACTAGAAAAATGAGAATCAAAACTACTCTATCATCTCACTCCAGTTAGAATGCCAGCTATTATGAAGACAATCAACAATAAGTGTTGGAGAGGATGTGGGGAAAAAGGTACACTCATACATTCCTGGTGGGAATGCAAATTGGTATAGCCATTATGGAAAGCAGTATGGAGATTCCTTGGAAATCTGAGAATGGAACCACCATTTGACCCAGCTATCTCTCTCCTCGGTCTATACCCAAAGGACTTTAAAAAACATACTACAGGGACACAACCACATAAATGTTTATAACAGCACAATTCACAATAGCTAAACAGTAGAGCCAACCTAGATGCCCTTTAGTGGATGAATGGATAAGAAAAATCTGGCATATACACACAATGGAATTTTACTCAGCAATAAAAGAGAATAAAATCATGGCATTTGCAGGTAAATAGATGGCATTGGAGAAGATAATGCTAAATGAAATTAGCCAATCCCCCAAAAAACAAATGCCAAATGTTTTCTCTGATACTAGGAGGCTGACTCATAGTGGGTAGGGAGGGGGAGCACAAATAGACATACTCTAGATATGGCAGAGGAGTGGGAAGGAAAAGCAGGGGTTTAGCAAGGGTGGTGGAATTATCGTGACAGACATCATTATCCAAAGTACATCTATGAAGACACAAATTGGTGTCAACATACTTTATGTTGTGCTGTATATGTGTAATAAGAATTGTAATGCATTCTGCTGTCATTTATTTTTTTAAAAATCAATAATAAAAAAAGAGGGGCAAAAGACAATAAGAAGATGTTCAAGATTGTATTTCATGTTTAAAACACTCTAGATAAACTATGAGTATAAGTTAAATATTTTATTAAAAGACGTGGTTATGTGTGCTTTTATGTGACTAAAATCTAAGACATATCATTTGAATATTTTAAAACATTAAACAGAGACCTCTCTAGTTTTCCAAGTGAATTGTAAGACAGCTTGTCATGATGTGTCATGTGGTAGATGAGATCATAAGTCAATGTTTTTGCTGTGGACCATGTTGAAAGTTTTGGGTGTGTGTGTATTCCTACTATGGTTGGCTATTCAGTCTCCAATTATGATTTTTCAACAAACTCTAGTGGAAAAGAAAAGTTCATAAATTTCAGTTCTTTTAGTTTTATACATATTTTCACATGGAAGTGATTATATGAAGAGCTACATATCCTAAGAAGCAACTGTAAGTGGTAATTTTCAAAGGAAGTTTAAAATCAAAATTAAAATATAAGGCAAAATAAGAACATAACACTCAACATAGCAAAAAAAAAAAAAGATATCTACTCGCTGTCTTAAAAGGATTGTTCATTGAATTGGTGCCAAGTACTGTTCTTTGTGAGTTTTTATAGATGTCTGTTGTACAAGTGATGATGCTAGTAGTTACTTAGAAGTTGTTCAGGAGTACTTCTTACATCTTTCTTTTTTTTTTCTCAGTTACTGATTCTGAATCTGTTGATCCTCTTCTTGGCGTTTCATAACACAAACACATTGTTGGAGAACTGTGTAATGGAATGGAAATAACAATGAATCCAGAGATAGGTCTGCTTGTGTTAGAAACCAACCCATCCTCCAGACCTGTAGATCTTCCAGGTACAGGTGAGAAAAAGAGGAATGAGAAGAGGGTATGTGTCTATTTGCATTCTATATAAATGCAGAGGCATCTGATGCAAATCTTACATCACTGGCCATGGTTGTAAGTTGCCCAATATCATGTTACAGCTTCTGCATTCTCAAACAGTTCGATAGGCTTCAAACAACTTTAAAAGTTTTCATAGTTCTAGGAAGAAGAATAACTCTTGTTTTATGTTAATGTTTTCTATTCAAGAGAAAAAAATCTTTGAAATAAATTTTCTGTGTGAGTTCTTAACTGATTTTTGAAGTGACCAGAGTATAATCACCAAATCATGATTTGCAAATTCCAGATGTTCTTTATATTTTTATCTAATTGGCAATTTTTAAAACAACCATGGCTTATAAAATATTGCAATCTTTAAAAGGAAGTTTAAGCATGACGACAAAGCCAGGTTTCCTGACTTAAGAGTTCATAGGAGCAGAAATTTTATAGTATTCTTTGTAGTTTGTTATTTATGTTGTTAATTTCAGTTGATTTTTCCCTAAGACAAATTTATTACCTAGATTTATTACCTAGTGTCAACCAATTAATTGATCTAGTCCATTTATCTATCTAGTCATAAAAACTATGCATAAAATAATAAATTATAAGATACATTTGCATTGATCTCATGTCAATCTTTTAGAAATTCTCATATCAAAATATTCTATATTAAAATAAATTGAGATATTTTACTTTTAGTGCATAAATCATGACATAGCAAAAATGTGACTGCATGTGGGCTCATGAGGATTCTAATCATCTCTTACTGTTTCTGTTGCTGAGCCTAGGTTGACCTTCAGTCCAAAGTAATAATTTTTAATAAACCACCATAATATTCAGAAAGTGGCTTGCACCGAGTCAAGACTCAATAAATACAAATTAACTAAGGGCATTGTATTTAGATAGGTGGAAGATTTAGATCTGCTGTGATTATGCAGTTAACAGAGAAAATATAACAAGATAATTTCTTGTAAAAATTCTTTACTGTTTTTGGTGGAATTTAGTTGTGCTATTATTGTTGCTTAACTTTTTATTTTTCTCAGATTTGTTGATCATTGCATAAAGAATTTTCAGAGAAATTGTCATTTATCAGAAAATGGCCAAACATGATTTTAATTGTGTTCTCACTGTGATCCCATCTTGTTATTTCACAAGAAACAAGTTTTGCTATTTGCTGAATGTCATCACATAGTGCTTTTTATTACAGAGTGTTAATGAGATCCCATAGGGAGGGCCTGAGTTATTTTTAAGAATCCTAAGAGGAAGTAACATAAAGGGAACGTGGACATGGACTCCAGTTTACTCGTCCGGGGAGGGCACTGTCTCCTCTGCTGCCCTTTCCACCGCTGAACGTCTTCCTCCTTCACTGATCTCCAGTGATGTCGCTAACTACAAAGTGGCGCCCTGCATACTTTATGGAGATCTGAGCACCTAACCCATGTGCGGAAACAGGAGGGATGACTAGTGACACCTAAAGGAGGCTGCTTACTCCTATTCTCTTCTTTGGGGTCTAATTCCTGTTCTTATCTTTTTTACAACATATTGATCCAGTGAGACATGCAACACGAGCAATCAGGTAGAAATAAATGCATGTGATCTTCGGAAGCCTTTCTTTGCTCTGCAGAGAAGATGCGGCCCGTTTAAATGGATCTCAAAGAATTTATGTGCTTTGGGCTCTAGTTTCTCCTTGGTTTTCAGATTTGTGTTGGTCATTCCATTGTGACAGTCTTGTTTAGGTCCTTATTATTCTGGTCAGCACTAATTAGGACGTGTTACTTGAAATTCCATAGATCCTAAATGTAAGTAGTGAATTAGAAATGAAATCTGACTTTGAAATGAATCATTAATGTAATTGAATGGTGTGAAGTCAATGTTTTATCATAGTGATATACAATGCTTTGTTCCTTTAAAGAAGGTTTACATTCACATTAATAAAGACTAGAAAGGATACCAAAAAAAAAAAAAAAAAAAAAAAAAAAAAAAAGCTTAGTGAGAAAGAGATAAACAGGATCTTTAAGTAAATTTATTTCTCTGTAATGGTAGGAATTACTTGGGTCTCTGAGTGCAGTTGACTTTGCCCAGCTTTCATGCCTTTGGTCTGGGTGAGGTATGGCTTAAGGCTCACTCCTACTGTGGCTTTAAAAATGATTTGAAAAGGCTGTTATTTCAGACTCTCAGGCAGATGTTACTTTTACCACCACAGTCGAGCATGGCTCCCGTGTGTTTGACTTTCAAAATCCCTGCTAAGTTCCTTGCTGAGATCAGAAATGGTTTGTTTATTAAATCTGTATCTTTACATAGTGTGGGGGGTCTAGAAAGAAATACCAGCTTTGTGACAAGATCCCTAGGGAATATATACCTACTTAATCTTTCATCCAACACCACTTTCCAGTAACAAAGATGTATGTCTGCAGTTATGAAATGAAATCCTATTTTGGTTTTCATCAGTATCAAGTTGGTTTATACACTGCAAAGAATTTCCACAGTCTTAAATATCTCAAATTCCCTTTTTTTCTTGTTGATGTTGTTGTTGAATTCAAGTTTTTGAAACCCATTTTCTATTGAGCTTTCATCTCAAATAGTTTTTGGATCTCCAATCAATGCAACCTTAAGATAGGAAAGGTCTGTAATTAACTTATGATTTTGGACACATAATTCCAACCATGATTTCAACATAATAATGGCATAGGTATTTATGTTATTGAGTTATTGATTTACATGCTCTGATCACAGAAGATCATTCAATTACTTGGACATAAATATATGGACAGCAAAACCCAATTATATGATATGATCGCAAAGTTAGTTGTGAAATACGTTGTGACCAATGAAATCTATGTGTAGAAAAACTTAATTACATCCAGAATTTACAGTCTCTAATCTGCTGATACTAGAAATGTCAATTCTTATTTTAGATTTTCTTTAAAAGCATACATAAGACATTTTCATTTTAAGAAATATTAGGAGAGAGCATTCAATATTTTAAAACAAAAACTGAATCACTCAGAATTTCATTCCTTGGAGATAACCAAACTTTGGACTCATAATTTTTCTTCCTTTAAAAGAGATGTGTTGACTAGCAAAATAAAATAAAATTGATGGGAAGTCTTATTTTAACTCATTTACCTAATCAATTGAATTATTGAATTTATAATTTGCATGACTAATTAATGCAAATAACAGCAAACGTTTTCACTGCTTAAACTGCAACAAGGATATCTGAGTCATAAGTTGCTGGACTAAATTTTAGCAAGATTATCCACATTACTGATTTTTAATTCCCTCATCTGTAAAGTGACTATGGTAGCATCACTGTCTAGGTTTCCTATTGTGATGTCTGAATGACAAGAACCACTATTCAAAAACACAGAGAGTGTCCCTCATGCAATCAATAGTGCCACATTTTGTTTATAAATTCCAAACCGAAATCCGTTATCTCTTTGTGAGTACTACATTACTTTCTCTTCCCGCCCTCCCCAGGGTGGGGGAGGGGCACATCATTTTAAACATTTCTTCTTTAATTAACAAATATTTACTCCTACAAGATGAAAATTTGCTCTTCTTAAAGAGCTGCTTAGCCTCCCAGGTGAAGGGTGGCCTGTAATTCGGTGTGAGTGGAGCCCTTACAGGAAATGCAGAGAGGCACAGGGAGAAGTAGCCTGTGAAGGCAGAGGCGGTGACGGGAACTAGAAGGTGGACAGGCCTGGAAGGATCCAGAGTCAGGGAAGGGATCCCCTGGGAGCTGCCAGGACCTGCTGGGGGACTTGCAGCCTAGGGAACTGTGTGGCATGTTGTTCTGCTGCTGCAGTCACCTGTCTACAGGATGTTGTCCTGGTGGGCCTAGGAAGCCAGTAGAAAATTTTAGAAAAGAAAATAGTTTAAAGTCATATTTCTAGGATTTCTGTTTAGGAAACAAGAAAAAAATATGTTTTCACATAATGTAATTGAGAAGAATGAAAACAAGGAAGAAATGAAGAGATGTCAATGAAATAAAAACAAACAAGAGAGAAAATTAACAAAGTCAAGGATTGGTTTCTCAAAATTTTTTTTCAAAATAGGGATCATTGTCAGGAATGATAGTGAATAAGAGAATGAATACAAATTGAATTATAAGAAAAACACAAAGGGTTACCACCATGGATACTGCAGACACTGAGACAATGAGGAAACTTCATGAAGAATTGTATGCCAATGAATTTGACAACTTAAGTGAAATATGGGAAATTCTGTGGTAAACATAATTCAACTCATTAAACAGACACAAGGTAAAATAAAAAACCTAGACAGCCCAGTATCCATGGAAGAAATTACAAATTTAAAAAAAAAAAAGAAAAACAACTTTTTTAAAGAGAAATTTTGACCTATATGATCTACTAGTGAATTTTATCAAGCATATAAATAATAACACTTTGTAACATATACCTATGAGTTGAATAAAATTCTAATGTCAAATCCTGATAAACACTTAAAAATGAAAATCATGGAATAGAAAAATAGCTCTAATGAGCATATACACAAAATATTCTCAACCAAACATTTTAATAAATCAAATTCAGCAAGACATAAAATGGAATAAATCTAACATGTGGAAATGGGGTTTATCACAGCAATACAAAACTGCTTTAACATTTGAAAATGAATCATGTGTTCTATCACCTTAACAAAATAAAGATCAAACCCCAGGTATTATATCATTTTAATAGATGCAATTTGACCTCCATACAGAGCAAACTGTCAGTAAATTATAAATATAGTAGGCATTCCTCATGATGCCTAAGGATAGCTTTAATCCCATAGGGGATATCAAACAAAATTAATTATTCTCCCTTTAATTTGAGAGAAAACCATGATTAGCTGCACTGCCTGCTTTTATTTAACATTGCTTAGAAGTTTTAGCCAAAAAATAAAATAAATGAAACAGAGTAATATTAAATGAAAACTAAAGGAGTATAGAGAATAAAATTAAAGGCATCAGGATTAGGAAGATAAGGGTACATTGACTTTAGGCACAGACATCTACAAAAGAGCTCCAAGGTATCTACAAAATAGCTACAGAACTTATGGTCAAAATTAGCAAAGGTGGGCTGGGGATGTAGCTCAGTGGTAGAGCACTGCCCTGGCATGAGTGACACTGAGTTCCATGCCCAGGACTGCTAGTAATAATAATAATAACACAGTAAAGTCAATTAATATTTCATATTTTAAGATAGCAGGTGTCAGTTGATACCAATTTTGTTTTGGGTGCTCTGCACTTTGGTAATCGATCAATGCTATAATAAATACTCTCACATTCACATGTATATATAATTGTGCACACAAGTACTTTTATAAAATACATTCTATAATTCATATGTCTTGGCCAAAATGTATATACCTTTATAAGTTTGATATTTTCAAAATACCTTCTAAGAAAAACACACTATTGATGTGTCCAAAATGTAGGTCTAACAATGTTTGTTTACCTATCCCCAAAACACAGTATTAAGTTGTTTTGAAAAATTGATATGCAGGATTTTCTCACTATGGTATTAATTCACCATTTTTAAAAATTTCATGAGGACGGCTCTATTCATTAATTCCAAAGCCAGTATTTCCTTTTCCTTTTCTAGGGGGAGGTTTAGTCAAGCTTTTGCTCATTTTATATTAAGTTCATGGTATGGTGAATTAGTTTTCCTCAGCCTTGGGTTTAATTTTTTCAGTTTTTTTTTTCTTTTTTTAATAATCTTAAGATCATGCAAGAAAAAAATTAAAATATTTATTTAATCACTTATCAATATTTTCTATTTTTCTTTTAATTTCTGGGCATCGACTTTAGCAAGGTCCTCCTTTCTGTGGTAATAAAAGGATGTAAATTTACACTATTTCCTGCTATATAGTCTTTACTTACACTTAAAATTTCAATATTTAAAAAATTCTTATGTCAGGAATGTGTTGACTGGCCAAGTTCATTTATTTCCTATGATTTTCATAGTTATTCCTATACCATGTCATTACTGTACCTCTTTTAGCACATATTATTTTATTTATCTTACCCTTTTATTTGGACCAACTTTTGGTTTCTGTTCCATCACTCTTTCTATTTCTATACCATAACCAAATAATTTTAGTTGTTTTAGCCTTGTAACATTTAATATCTCTTACAATCTATTATTTTATCACCCCCTTTTAAGCTTTTTCCCTTTAACTATTGTTTTAGAATTCTCCTAGTCATTCTTGTACATTTCCAAATTAGTGTTAGAATTTTCTTTAATTCCAACGGATACTAAAATATTCTGAAAAGAGACCAAATAAGTTCTGAGCCTTGGTATTTACAGACATCAATTGCTGCCAACTAGACATTGGTCATGGGTCTCCTTGGATGGTGTAGCACAGAAATATGAACAATTTCAGAATTATAGTTTTTTTCTCTGCCCCACAAATTACTTTCTAAAAAGTTTATTTAAAATTTTCTCCCTCAAAGACTAAAAGAGCCCTCCAGAATAAAAGAGATTAGAGAAGGAGTTAGTAAAAACTACCAACCAATTCATTTCCCCACCGTGTGCCATGTTGGCTTGAAGTGGGACAGGCTAGCACCCATGGCCCCTGAAGCAAGCTATGGAATGCTAGAGAGACAGCAGGGCCAGTACACAATAGCCCCCAGGCGCCGGGTTTCCCACCGACCATTCTGTCCAAGGAACTGCAGATACCTCGAAAACATTCAAATTTGCCCCAGTAGTTTCCACCACAAGAACTTTTAAAAGAGATCCAAAGACAAATATGAAGTTGGTTTTGTTCTATGTACAATGAAGATTCCTGTTTAATGGACTATAGTTCCAGTATCCAGACTGAAAGACCAATTTGAGTAAAAATATTTAAAAAATACTTATGTGTGTATCTAAACTTAAAATATGATCCCATTGAACACGTTTTTATAACTTACCAAAATAAATTTCCCCACATGAAGTAAAGGGCTTAGTATGTGATACCTTTATTTTCAGCTTTCTGTGGAATTCATCTGTCTTCCTAACACCCAATACTTCATGAACAAAGACATGTGCATGGTGCCATCTTCTTGTGAGACTCCACCAGTAATAATAGAAGACAATGTTAATGATATTCTAAACAAAGGACACAATTCACTCATTTAGTGCTTGAATGTCTAAAATGGGTATTCTAGAATCTTGAGATGCAGCTTTATAAACAGCATCTTTGCTCCCATGGAGATTTCATTCTTGGGGCAAACATATAGTAATATTTTTAATAAGATAATTAAGAGCATGTTACTATGGAGATAAGGGTGGTCAAAGAAGAACTTGGTGAGAAGTTGAAATTTTAATAAAATATGAAGAAGGGAGGGGGCAGCCTGCAATAAGTGAGCATGCACAGCAGGAAGCTTCTAGAATTTGCTCCAGTAATTTTTCAATGGGCTTCTGTTCTGATTGATTGGCACCCACAAATTGCCAGCTGTTAAATATTTCAGGTATCACTCTTAATCAGGCATCTGTATCATTCTCAGCAAATATCATCCCTCCTTCTTCTTTTACCTGAAAACAGCAACCCTCCCTATGAATTAAAAAATCTAAGTTTCTGAGTTAAAAAATCATGGACTGAACCATAAAGGTTCAGCCTAAGGCAGGCCCATCCCTGGCCTTCCCAAGGTTTTCAACTATGGATCTGAGAAGAGGCTTTCAGCAGCTCTGCTAGATTTTATTTCTTTCTTTTTTTTCCAGAGATGAATAAACTTAAAGGAAAAAGGTTTATGCAGCACATCGTGGCAGACAGCATGGGCCTCCCTCATGCTAGCCTGAAAGCAAGGGAGGGCAGGGTTTCTACTGTCCTCTCCAGGGGAAGGGCACACCCCTAGCTTCTTCCCACTAGGCCTCACCCCCTAAAGGAGCCTAGCAGCAGCACAAGATTGGGACCAAGCCTTTGGCATGTGATTTTTGGGGGGACTTTCATGATTCAATCCATAATAGCCACCTTCTATCAGCACAGTAACAGTGATACGCCAAGCACAGTAACTGTAGGAAGCTATGCATGTAAATGTGCATCAGTGTCCATACAGACGTGTGCATGTCCGTTCCATGTGCTCTGGCTAAAGATGGACTTATGTTACTTGTCAAAAACTCATCCTTCAATAACACAATACATTATGGAACTGACACATGCTATGATGTAGACACTGATACTCCAGAGAAGTGTGACCTGAAGACTTAGGATTACAGGTAGAAAGAACTCCACATATTGCATGTATATCTTCTGAATTACATAAAAAGTCATTTAATCCTCAGAAAACATACACATGGCTTTCTTTGAACCAGTGACCTTCCAGCTCCATTCAGACATTCAAGTTGCAGAATTATGATTTAATCTGAGACTCTTAAAGATAAACAATCAGAGTTACAATATTTATCAATTCTAGATGGCTGGAGTTGTACTAAGAAGATATTGTTTTTCTTTTCCAAAATTCTACCAAGATTTTTGGAGGAGTCAAAGATGAGAAAGTAATAATGTAGTTTCATTATCCTTCACATGCTCCAACAGGTTAGAGAAAGTCAACACTAGCATTTTGGCTACCCTGTAGGTGAAGAGGAGACGGGATCACATTCTACACCAGTCTTATCTTACTATACTCTGGATGACTTTGACCTTCTGTTCTATCAGGCTTCCATTTTTTAATTTTGGTACAAATGTGATAGTTTGAGAATTTTTCCCTAAGTTTAACCTTCAGTCACATATAAAATTTGACTCTACTGTTAGCAATTACATTTTAGCTCTAGAACATGACATGCAATTCAAAACAGTGTCAATTTTATTTTACAATTGGTTCCCATATCTTAGTAACATGAACAAAAGTTTTCTTCAATTTATAGAAGAGGTTAGCATTTGTGTTTTTGTTTTTATATAATTGAAAGCTATTAGCTGACAAGAGAGAGAACCAGGACTAGAACAGAAATATTCTAACCCTTAGCTTTATATTCTAACTAATATTATTTATATACATGCAAAAGTCTTGGGAACCTACTCTCATTTTGTCTGACTTTATGTTAACTTGTTCTTGAGTTGCTTACTCCTTCAGGAATTGGCTTTGAGCAACAGGAGTAGGAGATATTAGTTAAGTGTTTGTTGTTTCTAAACAAAACCCCAAGGTCACCCAAACACAGCATGTTCAAGGAGACAGGGAGAACTTCACAGCAAGGTGTGTGCCTTTGGTGACATGGAACTAGGATTCGACGTTTAGGATGCCGGGCACCTGCTCCGCATGTGCTCCCTGGCCTTGGTCTCAGGGGAGCACCGAGCCCGTCTCCTTCCTGAGTCTCCACTGGGGCACTGGATGCCTCACACTGTCTGTTTCTCCCGACTTTATTAGGCTTATCCTGGGGCAGTCTCACCCCTTGACTCTAAAAGAAACTTCAGCTCCAGAGCTTTCAGGGTAAGCTGAGCTGAATTTCTTTGAAGATCTGCCTGCTCCTTCGCCAGCTGATTTGTTGAGTGCTGACTTGTTATCCACCTCCTGGTAATCAGACATGGCCAGAGGATG
Organism: Ictidomys tridecemlineatus; assembly: GCF_052094955.1. NCBI lineage: Eukaryota > Metazoa > Chordata > Mammalia > Rodentia > Sciuridae > Ictidomys > Ictidomys tridecemlineatus. The sequence goes on from NW_027521499.1 coordinate 132,624, forward strand.
GGTCCAGTGATGTTCACCTGGAGTCCCAGCATTTTGTTACAAACCACTGGACTTCAGTGGAAGTTCTTTGAAGTATTATTAAATTTTGTTAAAATTGAAGAAAACTTTGTTTCCTGTGACATCCTTGAGAGACACATTATTCTCAGACACAGCAGAACTCCTGTCTTCATTTCTGCTCAGTTGGCACAGTGCACATTGTGAGACTCCAGATGAAGGGGCTCAGAAGATATTTGGTCAGTGTGCTTTTCTGGATGAGGCCAAACTATTTTGCGCCTAAGGAGTTTCTAATAAAACCAATAACGGGAATGAAATCTTGTAGAAACAAAAGCATGTGTCACTGACAAAATGATGTGAGGTATGACTGACACAAGTGCTACGATTGGTTGGGAACAAATCAGCCACTCAGGGCAGGTTGCCATGGCTGTAAGGGATCTGGAGTATGCAGCTCTCAGAATTCACTGAAGTCTTCAGACTAGCAAAGGTTTTTTGAGACTTTGATTTTATTTTCTTAACATAGTTTGAAATAATTATACACCAGAGAAACACTAGAAAAAGTACTTCACACATTTTACCTCCCAGATTTGCCAAATATAAGATTGCCATATATATACAAACACAATTTATGTGTGTGTGTATATTTATTTATAAATGGTACAGAACATTATATGTATATATGTATACATACACACATAGGTATCTCCTTTTGTATACATGTATATGTGCATATATATGAAATTTTCTGAATCATTTGAAAATAAGTTGCAACATGATGGCCTTCTCTCTCGTCAATAATTTTTCTTAAAAACAAGAATTCTCTTACATAACCACAGTTCAGTAGTAGTTGTCAAAAAATCACCACAGAATCCAAGAAAGTCACTCAACCTGTAGCTCATCTTTGAATTGTGACAGTGTATCCATAGATGTCCCTTGCCTCCTCCGGTATCCCACCTGGTCTAGTATTATGCGCTGCATTTCACTGTTGGTTCTCTTTAGTTTGAACAGGTCTTTGGTCTTTGTCTCTTATGCCCTTGACATTTACAAAGGTTACAGAATGCTTCCGTGTTCTGCTGTTTCCTCATGGAGGTATTCAGATGGTGCATTCTGATGGAAAATCATAGAATCGGTTGTGATTTCCCTGAAGTATATCTCAGGGGTATATGGTGCTCACGTGTCTCCTTACTAGTGATATTGCATTAATCCCCTGGTGATGATGTTCCTGCGATGTGCCTGTCCTTCTTCATAGTCAGTAGGTGTACTGGGTGGAACTTCCTTGGGACCCTGTAAATGTCCTGATTCTCGTCAGACCTTCATCTTCTATGACAAGTGTCTATCGCTGCTGTTCCAGGTGTGGCCATGATAGTCACTGAGAGTGGTGACACTCATTTTATTAGGCAAGATGTTTTAAAAGTTCTTGACTAGTCCTAAATAAGAAGAGAATGAGTATTTTTTAATATAAAATCATCAGCTCAGCTGCCGTCTGCCACTGGTTGCTCCGTGGTGTCTACGCGGCTTTGGTAATGACAAGCGAGTTTTCAGGGAAGGAATTTAAGTGACTGGAGATAGGAAAGTTTTCTCTATGGTGCTTTTGCTTTCTCTCTAGCCCCTTCCAGTGTCTAAACATCATTGCATTTGACTATTTCTAAAACTCCATTTCATAGTTGTTTCTTGGGGTTTGGTTTTAGATTTTCTGCTTGTCTGTTTAGTGCTTTCCTTTCCCCTTACAGACCTTTTTCTCCCCAAGGGACAGCTCTGGGGTTAGCTCTTTTTCCCTAGATCATCAACTCTGAGTGCAGCGCAGACTTGCTTGACTGGTCACTTTATGACCACTTATCTGACTGGTCACTTTAAACTATTATGGCTTTTACCTGTCTGGGCCCCACCCTGGCTTTGGTCCAAGACTGTCTTCCCCAAAGGTCCCTTCTCTCATTCACATCTGTAGATGGGCAAGGATTTCAACAAGCTCCTGAGTTATCATTTGAAGTTTACCTGACAGTTTGATTCCTTAGTGCGTAACTCCTCTAGGTTGAATCACAATTTCTCTGATTCAATAGCAGTAAATGCCTCGTGAGTACATTATGCCTTTGAGGGTTTTTTATTCCTTTCATCAGTAATATGGCTCTCTCCTTAAAGAAACCCATAAATAACATTTCAAAACAAAAATATGGCAACATTTATTTTACAGAAAAAAATGACCTAAAATGAGAATAAAGGTGATGTTTTAGGAAGATATATGCAACTTTATACTATGGGTGCAAGTTCCCTTAGCCTATCACGGGGTCAGGTACAAGGTATTCAGAATACTGGCTGGCCTGCTTAGGTGAGCACCTTCTCACTCACCTGGGCATGATCTACATCAGGCAGGGAGCCTCTCAATCTTACTGGAGCTCTGAAGGGGACCAGGAGTGGTGACATGCAGAACAACCAAAATGGGTCAAGCAGGCACAGATTACAGATTGATGTGGAAGGCATTTAAAACAGTCTTGTTCCTAAGTTTTACTGGAAATATAAGGAGTGGCCTGTCATGCATGATGTGAATAAAGTGTGATTTGTTTAGGAAATAAAGCAAAAGACCACTGACTTCCCTTAGTGCTTTTCATATTGTATATAGTGAACTGAAGCCAAATCAAACAAACAAGCAAAGACAATGTATTGATTCAAGAATATAAAAAGTTTATAGATTTATTGGTGTTGTTATTTGGTACTGTAAGGGACCGGCGAAATGTCGGAGGAAGAGACCACAAGAGACTGGCTTCATGCAATAAGCATAAGGGGATTTTTATTGAGGATCCTGATTCAGTGCGCTGAGGCTCCAGGCTCACTCAGGAAGAGAGCAGCCCAGAGCCCAGAGCAGGGGTTGAACAATGCTTAAGTACACTTTTGGGGGAGGGCGGGGGCTTTATACACATCATAGTCTCCTTTAACAAATCACCATACGCCGCGGGAAAATCAAACAACAATTCTTAGACTTGATTGGTACATTCATTGGCGGGAACAGGGCTGGCTGGAGTGATAGGTCATTCCTAAGGAGGGGGTTACATTTAAACTGATTTTTTTGGGCCTTGAATGCCTACGTGCTGGGCTACACAGGGTCCTAAGTTATTAAACAACCAGAAGATCAGGAGGAATATTTACTGGGCAGTTCGGGTATTGTCCTAATAGCTACAGGAATTTAACCCAGGTTTTGCAGTTTAGAAACTTTACCCTTTTAGTACAACAAAAACCTGTTATCCTTTGATGAGATTCTCAATGTATCTTTTAAATCTAACAGGTCTACTAAGTCTATGATGATTAGCCTAAGTCACAAAGTCACCCAGACTCAATAAGCTTCCTGAAAATTGACTATGAGCTAAATGTAGGGGTGTCATGAATTTTAACCTTCAAAGTGTAATGAGGAAATGATTCTTGGAAAAAACACCTGGAAATATGCCAGTGTTCTAACACGGCAAAATCAAGCAAATGTTTATTGCTTGGGGTTTTGTTGGTTTGCCAATAAAGAGACCCTCACTATTCTAGGAAGTTACATTTTTAAAAAGCTGAAACTTCAAAATTTTCTTTTAAATTTCTTGAACTGATATAAAAAAATGTGGAAAATTTAATTTCTAGCCATCAAATAGAACCATAGATACTCAACCCTGACAAGCATAGCCTGCCCTCTGGGGAGATTCAGCTCAGTGCTAGGCGCCCACGTAGACTCTTCTCTCATGAATGTGTGTCCCATTTTGTCAGCATGAGATCCCACATGTAAACCAAAATGGTATTTTAAAGTCTCTAGACAGATCTTTGAGGCAAAAAAGAATTTCTTATATATGTTTTTAATTTCCCAGAAAGTCAGTAGTGTATTTCCCTTTTCCTGGTGTTTTGGGGAGATATGTACAATTTTATAATATGGCTATTAATCCCCGATGAATAATCCAGTATCGTCATCTTCTCTCCCTAACTGCTTTTCTTCTTCCCTTTATGAACCTGCATCTGCAGTCCTGTGAAAACAGAAGAATCAGTTCTTAGAGCCTCAGTCTTCCAATAGCACAATCCCACTTCAATGTTCAGGAGGCACAGACTGTCATTGCTTGGAAATATGGTGCAGAAAATCAGAGAATAAAGCCCAGACGGGGACTGTAAGAGTTTGACCTGGCCCTGGACACACAGAAACCTACACCTTCATGCAGGAATCCTGTGCATTCTCATAACTCCAGACTCTGAGATGAGCTTAGTAATGAAGTTCTCTTTTAAATCTGAAGGAGACTAATGATGGCAAATGGATGATGATAACTTTCTAGCTGTAATGTCTAAAGAAAACTTCTAATAGCCGTGACCGGCTGCCAGTATTTTCCAGCATTTCTCCAAGCCTCCGACTCTGTCAAGGCAAGGCCCTGCTGACTGCGCTGGGTAAGTCACCCACAGCATGGAATGCATCACTGGAGTTCCTACCCTTGATGAAATCACCCTGGTTTTTACAGCCTGGCTCGCTTTTACAAGCACAAGTGCTGCAAGGGTCAAAGGCCTGTTTCTTGTCATGTGGCAACTGAAGGAAGCTGAACACTCACCAGGAGACCCCGAGGTGGCCAGCTGGCACAGCAGCGGCCTCAAGTATTATGTTGCCCACCCACACAGTGTGTTTCAAACCAGTAAATAAAGATCACACAGTAGTTTTATAAAATTACCAACCATAAACAATTGGCTCATTAGACAAAATACTGATAATTATATTTTTTTTAAGCAGAGGGTGATATTACATGAATCTTAAATGCACTGGAAGAATAAGCCCTTTCCAAATGCAATGACCATTCAGGGAGGGGGAGTGGGAAGAAAAGAAAAACCCCTTAAAATGCTCTCTGAGATAATGCAGTCTGCTACTTTCATGTTTCAGCCAAGAAACTACAGATCAGAACTAGATTTAACTACCAATTTTGGCCATAATATTAACATTTAATATGCTGTAGGATAGACCCAGTACTCTTGGCATTCTGAGAAGCCAGGCTGCTATGAAGTACATACAGCAGGCTATATATTAAGTGGTCTGACACAGAACACTTATGTCAGGCTCCCATTTCAGAACCTAACACAAAACCCTTACGTCCTGATAAAGCAAGCTAGTGGGCTGGCTGGCAGGACTTCAACAGGGCCACTTGAATAGATGGTCTTCCTCAACAGTCTTAGTCCCACTGCACATGATCTTTAACTCATAAAATGATTAAAGCTGCATTAGGGATTATTTTTTTCTTTGAATAATAAATTGAGTTTTTAAAATAATTTTAACCAAAATAATGAACATAGATTGGAAGAAAACTCGCATTGGATTAGATCAGGGCCAATCTTTCCAAGGACCACATATTTTCTCTCAATATGATTTCTAAACAATTTCAAAGCTAAGAGAGATTAATTGTTTTAAAAAATAAAGAATGCTATTGCTCTACAACTTTGAGTTTCACTTAGTCTATTGCTTTTTTAGTACTCTTAGTTAACTTTTGTGAAGTATATTGTCTAGATCTCTGCCTAAGATTTCTGTTGGTTTGCTTTGTAAACTATTCTCAAGTTTTTGCAAATAAGCTAGAAACTGCATTTCCTACTGGATGCATGGGATCACCCAGGAAAATAGGTTTGGAACGATTATTCGACATCGCTGGGACAGTAATATTTAAAATATTATTTTTCAGTGGGCCAGATTCCGTTACAAGATCAAATTGTTATTGACCCTTTTACTCCTCTGCTTTGAGCTTTGGTGGATAGTCCTAAGAACCAAGGAAATGCAAGAGTTTTCCAGGATGCACTTGACTATTTGACTTTTCATAGCCTTCTTCAGTCCAGACCTTCTCCCCTCCAACATGCATGTATGGAAGGAAGGTCAAAGAGGACAAAGCAAATCTGTCCTCCCTGAGCACATCTCCACTGCACTCACCATGGGGCAGGACTTCAAATTCTCCTGTGAACACATTGAAAATGTCCCACCTGCTAGAGCTTGGCCTCTCAGTGGGGGGACACAGTGCTGGTGTTTGTTTTCAATATGGGAGGAGAAGTGAAGTGGAATGTAGGTGATGTGTCTGCAGGCAGCAGAGACTCGGTGGTGGAAACAGCCAGTGTAGGTGGCAGAGGACACCGTCTGCCAAGGCTCACAACCTCCTGTCCTCACAAGCAAGAAGACAAGAGAAAAGGTTCAGAGGGCCCAAGAGAGCTTATGGCATGCTACTAAGGGCTAAAAGGGATGATTCTTAAATATACACAATTGGACCCATTACCAAAGACAACCAGAAATACGGAGATATTGACCACGTATGGAAGAAAGGGGAGGGCGACTGGCACAGGCCAAGGGGACAGGTGGGCAACGTGCATAAGAGAAATTCCTGACCCAGGGGGCACGGGCTCCTCCAGGCCTGGAGTCTAAGAGGGAGCCCTGTAGGAAGGCTGCCCTTGGTCAGTGTGGACCCTGCATGGCCACACTGAAGGGGAGCTCGGAGAAGACGAGAACTGAATCTTGATCCAGTCTCTTAAATTATCTAGAAAATAGGTTTGGGAAGATTATTCGACACCACTGGGATGAGGCACAGCATCTGAAAGGCCACATGGAAGGGTATTAAATACCAGGAAGTCTTCCACCCTTCGCTCGGTGCCAGGAAAACCAAGTGCCCTGGAAGCGCGCAGAGCCCTGGAGGATGACCCTGCAGCTTGGCAGAGGCCCACTGTGCATTGTCCCAGTCTCCGCTTTAGGAGGGGCTGTCAGAAGACAATCATCCTTGCACTGGACTTAATCAGAAGTGTTTCTAAGCTCTCCTAGCCCCCCACCCCAGTGCAAGCCAAGAGCACATTTTTTAACTGTACAACATTTGAAACTGGGCATTTTTTTCTTCTTTCTGTGATACATTTCCTTAAGTGGTTTAAAACAATCATTAGTTCTGATTTATGCCTTGTATATATAAAGAGTAAACCATTCTCTCCCTGCAGTAGTTTCCAAGATACCATTTTATAAATGACAAAGTATCTAGTTAACAAAAGAAACTGAAGTCATTAATAAGGAAAACTGCTTTTCTAGAAACCCAAACATCTGAATTGCCCAACTTGGAATGGACATAAGCCATTGAAAATTTTATGATAAGACAAATATGTCACTGGGACACTGCTGGAGGTACATATGCTGAACTTAATTTTTCTCCTGGGAGGGGGAACTGCCTACAGAGGGAATCCATCAGTCTGGGGTGTAGATGGGGAAGGAAAGACAACAGAAAGAATGTTCTTCCTTGATTGGGAAGTGGGATTGGGGAGAAACCCTGGGTCCTTAGGGAAGCTTCTATTCCTAAATTAAAATCCTGATTTTCTGGAACCCATGTTTTCTGAATCCTGCATTTGTGTATTCTCTTTAGGGTATACTTGCTAAAATTTTTACCCACAAAGAAAGAATAGCCTTGAAGTATATAGATAGCTCAAAGGAGTCTTTATGTAATTATAAATGAGTTAATCAAAATGTTGGCAGTACAAAAAAAAAGGAAGTTCAGAGAGATAAACTTAAGAAACTCATCTTCTTCTTCACTCTCTCTCTCTGCCAGGCTTCACCAATGATATTAAACTCAAGAGTAAAAATACTAAGTATACTTAGGAATCATTTACAGAAAAAATAAAATGCTACATGTCACTGACAAAGCAATGCATTGTATAGCAGACAACTAGAAGAACCTTGACTGTAAAAATGTTTTGGTACTATAATTGCAATGTACATTGCTCATATCTGCAACTGGGGAAAACAATAAAATAAATTCTTCATTTATTTAACAAATACTTCATTTGCCTTTTCTAAATAATTTATTACTTCACAATTAAAGGAGGAAAGTAAGGATAAAATCATGCACATAAGGGGATTTCCAAGGAATAGTTTTTAAAAACTCACACAAGTGATTATGATTCTGTTTTTGTCTCTCTCTGTACATTTTAACACTTGAAATTCAAATTTAGAAAATGCTTAACGCTCAAACAAATTTTTTATAATGTTCTCCCATTTTAGATGGAGTTGGGTTTTTCTCTTGGGATGACATTGTAGCTGGGCAGGCATGTCTGCTGTCAGAGGAAACAGCAGAGGAAACAAGTTAGACTTCCATACAAGACAAAAATGGCCAGCTGCTCTGTTGAGAGTTCATTCTCAGAAGTCTAAGTCCATCAGGTTTTTGTTACAATAATTTTTGCAAAAATAAAACTTACAGAACAAATAACAGACAACCCACACACTGTATAATTTTAGGCTAAACTTCAAAGTAGTGATGCAAATGAAGGCACTTGAGTAACTCTGCAAACCAGTAACCCCTTTACAGAACAGTCACATGACTTATTTTTGTGATTTTGTACTGCTTTGCCTTATGGAATTTCCACAGATTGGTGGTGGCCTTGGCATTTCTACCAGTGGTGAAAATGAGCTGAATTTTCCCAATAGCAGAATGCGGCGGGACCCTGCCCCATAGTCAGCATCCTGCCACGCAGCACTGGTGGGCCAGGCTCTGAGGAATCCTTAAATACACACAGTCTTAGCAATTAAAATTTGGATAATTCAGAGAAGATTTAAAGGGGCGTTCTGTGTCTTGTCAGTCATTATTCTATATAAGAACCCCCATCATGCATATGTCAGAGCTCCCTACAGGGAGAGGAGAGGCCCTGTCCAGAGTCTATCTCCCCACTGGATATCACCTGACGAGGACCTGCCTGGGGAGGGTCTCACTGTCCCTGAGGCAGATCCTGGAGGCTCCTGCCACAGGAGGCAAGCCTTCCTCCTCCTGGTTCCTGCAGTGGCTCTACCTATCTGTCACTCATGTTGGGCGGGCAGAAAGAGGTCAGATTCTAGAGACGTATTAAAGGTAGAACTGAGCATTTTCTGGTGGATTGCATGTGTGCAGTGAGAAACACCTGTCAGGAAGATGCGTGTTACCATTTGGGTGTGACGTGTCCTCCAAACTGTCCTGTGTGAGGCAGTGAAAGAAGGTTCAGAGGAGAAATGACGGGGGTTCGTAACTCAATCCGGGAATGAATCCCCTGATAGGGACTGGCTGAGTGGTAACTGGGTGGTGGGGTGTGGCTGAGGAGGTGGGTCCCTGGGGGTGAGCCTTTGGGGTATGTACTTAGTATTTGGCTCGTGGAATCTCTCTCTGCTTCCTGGTCCTCCTCTGAGCCACTTCCCTCCACCACACTCTTCTGCCCTGATGTTCCACTTCACCTTGAGCCCTGAGGAGTGGAGCCAGCGGTCCGGGGACTGGGGCCTCTGAAACTGTAATTCCCAAACGAACTTGGACCTTTTAGTTGCAGCAGTGAACAAGATGATTAAAACAACACCCTCCTCCCTCTTTTTTTTATAACCAGAGTAAGTGCATGAATGCTGTGAGGGGTTCTGGTGTGTTTTTCTGAAATGAAAGCAGTGAATCTGGAGGATGGTAAATGGAAACATGTCAGGTAGATGTCAATCACAGGATTAGATGCAAGAGCATCAGAAAGGAGTTAGCACTCAGAGCATGGGAGAGGGGTGAGAGTTGGGGCATGCGGGAAAGGCAAGGGTGTGACAACATTTAGAGTTAATTGATCAATTAGTGTTGGACTAAAGAGGAGGACCCAGAAAGCAGACTAAAAGATGTGTGGAAGACCAAGAGGCTCGATTCAAGACATCTCCAATTTGAGAGAGAACTCATGATGCTTTTTAAGTCACTGAATCTTATTGGAAAGGAACACAACTCTTCAAAAAAAAAAATGCAGTGCTGCTGAAGCAAGGCATTTTCTATGGAAAGATAAATGACTAAACAATAGCCATGAGCTTCCATAAAGTTGTGTTCAACTATAAAGATGTTTCTTGAAGAGAAATATAAATTAACTTCCACAAGAAAGAGGGCTTTGATGTGCTTACCTGTAATGACTGCCCAGAAAAACTTTCCAAATCCAGTCAAAATGTATTCCCCTAAATACATTAAAGATGTGCCCTCTGTTGAAGTTTCTGCTTAGTCAGTAGCTAATTCTACATGGGTCCCTTGCTTATGAAGGAATCTTTTGGACTGGCATAAACAGAACATACTCCTAGGTTAGGTTTTTCTCTTGTGCTTTACTTTTATTGCATATATAAAATGAAATCTCAAACAAAACTTGTCAATTTATTTAAGAGTTTTTAAAATAGTGAATTATTTCAAATTCACATTACATAAAATAAAGAAAATAAGCATGAAATCCATTTGACATCTTAAGAGAAGTTATGCTGCAAACCTATAGAATACATTTCCCATCCAGTACTTGGATAATGTCATAATGTTGTTCTATCATACCAATTAGTGTTATCTTAGATATACTAGAAGTCTGAGTGTAGTCAAGACTTGGAACAACTACTTTTAAATGTGGGCTAATGTGTAATAAATGAGTAAAGGAAAGCTTTTTGTTAATTTAGGGGAAAAAATCCAGGTGTATAATTCTTAGGTGCCAGTTAGTATGTTATCCGTTAAAATATCTTCAGGGATAGAATTAAGAGTGCTGATACATGGATTTAATACCCCTGAAATTTATTTTTAAAAGTTCTCAAATTATGTTTTCTGATTTTTTTCTCTTTTAGTAATATAATATATATTGAAAAAGAAGTCTTTGTTATGAAAGAGATGTCATATGTTAATTACTATATTACCACATACACTCTGAAAAATATTTTTTAATTAAATATTTGTTTCAGTAAACCAAAATTATATTTGGGTACACTCGAGCTGATCAACACTTGTTTCTGGTGGAAACACTTGTTTAATTTTCAATTTGTTAAAGGTTATTTCGATCATAGCATGGTTTACTTTTAAGACATTGAATATGATATGAAATTTTTGTAATTTACAAAGACAGAATTGTAAATGAAAATGTAGTTTACCATGAAATAAGCATGGTATGCTTGGAATTTATTTTAAATCCTATAAACCATGAAACTTTGTCATAACCTCATAAGTAAGTTCCAAAAATTCAACTATACAAAATATAGATAGGGTAGTGGTATTTCAAGGTTAACAAAAAACAATATTTTTTTAGTGGATTTTCCAATTTCTATGTGGTAAAACAAGAAGGAAAAATGGAATTGCTGTTTACTTATTTTTTACATGTTAGGCCCAGTAGAACAGGGACTGGTAATTGTGAAGAAAGCACGCTCCTTGTACTGAACAAAGACCTAGATGGGCATGAGGCAGCACTGCCGAGCACCTTCTCCCATTTCCCTACCACCCGGAGGAAGAAAGCTCTCACCTTTCCCACCCGTGGGGAATCTGAGCCGGCCAGCACTTGGATGCCATTCACCCATCCCAAGAGATCTGCATTTGGATGCTGTGGGCCTGAGCCGTGGGGCTCTCTGCTTGATGGGCAAGTCTTGATTTGTTGGTCCATTCCCCATCTGGTTTACTGCCGAGGTTTCTGAAGTTTATCTGATGATGGAGTTGATTGTAACATTGCTGTCCTCATAGCCTTCCAAGGAGTGTTTTTGTAATTAACAAGTACAGTCTTTCCAACTAAGGAACAGCTTCTCCAGCAAGAATGTGAATGGAACAGTTGAACTTCTCTAAGGAAAATGCTAGTCACTTTGCGTGCATTTGGTTTTAGTCTTTGATGGGCTATGTAAAACTGTATACATTACTAGAACTACATTTTGCCAAAAGCAAATGTTATTTACAATAATTTCTTTTTAAAATGAGAGCTGTATCTCCAACCACAACTTATTTCTACACTTACTTTTCCTTCCATGTCTACAGGGGCTTGGGAGAGCTCCTGAAGACACAAACAGGAATAACTCACAGCCCATGGTGTTTAAATTATTCCAGTGGCCGTGAAAAACAAGTCAAGAAAAAACACTCACGTGGTAAAAGCTGTAAAGCAAAGCTCATGTGGCTCAGCAGTACCACAAAGAAGCACAGAAATGTGACAGCAAAACATCCCTAAATAGAATGTTTGGAAAGAGTATCCAAAATTTAAATTTGGATTGTCATAAAATAGATGAACAATTTGATGTTCTTTTTAAAGTTACTACTCACATTAGAGCAGAAATTCCTTTCAATGAATGGCAAAAGGGAATCGTTACTAAAACTACATTTGAACTACATTGAAAGGAAGTCAAGAAGAGAGGGGAAGGTATCATGAATCAGAAGATTTCAGTTAGCTCTCTTGGATACAGATTCTAGAATATTATACTAGGGATTCCTAAGACATAAAACCTGCAACCTCAAAATGAAAAGATGATTACATTTCATATATGCCTCCCTTAGGGAAGAAAAACTATTATTTAAAATGAGGTTAGCCAGCAAATACAATTGTTTAATTTCAGCATGGGGTTGGATCCCAGGCACAGCTTTATAGCCATATTAGCAAGCATTAGTTTTAGTGTGTTTTTCTACCAAATCTGTTTAACATTTCTTTAGGGAGATAAAAATCAGAGTTCTCTTAATGCTTTTATCCACCGTCTCTATAACCAATTCCAAGATGAAAACACAAGAGAATTTTGCAATCACCCAGGATTGCAGTGCTCTGGGATAGTGCAGATCAGACATTGTGAGCACCACCCTCCGTGTGGGTCCCTGTATCTGTCCTCCTAATGCTTCCAGATTCCAGCAGTTCAGACAGTGAGCAGAGGGGACCGGAACAGTCTGCCAGGGACCGAGACCACTGTAACTGCAATCTGTTCAGGACTGCCCTGGGTCTCAATCTTCAGTGGAGGGTGTGTTTGTTCTAAGGGAAAATCTTAAGGCAGACACTCAATATGCTCCTTTAGGTCATTCAGAACACAATGTTCTTGCATTATCTACACGTGTTTTTTGTTTGAGATTTATTTTCATTTTCTAAAAGTGTTTAATTCTAAATTCTCTTAACTTGTTCTGTTTATTTAATTGTATCACATACTGTACAACTTCTCACATGATTTCAGCAAAGGATGCTGAGAAAGCTTTAAATTATTAAATAAATAATTCTGGATTTTCTTGGAAATCTGCCTGTTTGTCCCTTAACACTCTGCAGTTCCTTCCTACAACTCTCTTACCAGTTAGCATCGTCTGTCTCCGTCCACCTCTGTCAGTGTCCCTGCCCATCATCTCTCATTGACTTCCCAGGTCACCTTGCAGATGCTAGTGTTCCCTGAGATCTTGTGCTCCACATCATACTCATCTCCATTCTTCTCCAGCGCCATTTCTCCTGCTCCTAGAGCATCAGTAATTCCAGTGTGGCCTATTATACGTACAATCCTAACCAACACCTCCTCTGATAACTTCAATTGCTGTATCCTTCGTGGGATGTTTAAATAGTATGTTACAACATGATTTCAGAAGACTTCCCTTGTTTCCCAATATGCTTTACAAATTCTGTTTTTATCTGATTTCTACTCTATTAATTGAAATATGTCCTAAATAAATAAAATTAGGGAATATAACATGGAAGGAAGAAAACTCTGGTCCAAAGACTATGTACTCATGCCCACTTGACTCCATCGCAGTGAAAACTCACTTGTTCTAACCATCATCCAGTAAATGAATTGACAAAGCCATTTGTTTGCTTCTTATCCTGAAGGAATCATATTTCCTACTGAGTTCTTTGCTGTGTATTTTAGATACTGGGTCAATGCAAACTACATATGTTTATTTCCTGGAAATTAAATAAAAAGTTTTTAAAAGGTGGACATATTTTTATTTTTCCTAATTGGTGCTTATTGAACTGTCACTTAGAAAAATACAGTTAATTCACAGAGTAATTCAATTTATAGCTTTTTATTCAGGGAAGTTTTCCTAAACACAAGTATCTTTCCACCAGAATTGGTGAAGAGCAATCCTAAATAAATTGGTGAAGAGAATCATTTCATAAATGAAAACATTTTGCAATTATATAATTTTTTTAACATATTAGACGTTTTCTTTATAAGCAGATAAACTATCATCACTACCTGGAGGTCATCCTGTAAGTGGCTACTTACTGGAAATAACTAGTGCATTAACCCTAAGAAGTAGTACTGAAATTGAGTTGCTACTTTTGAAACAACAGAAGGCTGAGCACTAGTGGAGAAAAGCCGGGGACATTTTGAACTTCACTCTTTTGTGCTGTCGTCTTATTTTGGCTGGCCTAGAGTAAGCTTTCAGATTCCTTTAAAGATGTTAATCACTTGATTACAGAATGTTGTGTCAAACAAATTTTTTTCTTTGTTTGCGTGTTTCTGACTTTAATTAAGCCCTTTGGGTCAACACTGGAAAATGTATTCTCATGAAGTTTGATCTAAGACAAAGCATAACCTAATTTCAGAACTTATTTCTTTATTAAAACCAGTTTGTTCCAAAGGCAACTTATCTGGGACGCTTACACACACACATCCCACCTAATTTTCTTTCTATCTTCTTCCTCCAGAGTGGATATTCACAAATGAGATACTAGTTCTAATTTGACATAGTTGTAGAAGAAGAAAACCATGGGGAAATGTTTCTATTGTAAAATAGAACAAAATAATAAATTCTAATATCTACTATGAAAATATATGGATTTCATTATTTATGATTATTATCAATTTAGAACAAACTCAATAAATGGTAAAGGAGATACTTATAAGAGCCTATAACTTTTAAATAAATATAACCTCTCTAGACTAAAACCCAATGAAGTTCACATATAATCCCATGGAGTAGAAAATGAAACAATAATTTTCTTCTGTTTTTTAATCTGTCCTTGTCTTTAAAAATTCTTGATATTTGCTATAATTAAAAGAGATATTAAAAAACTCCTAAAGGAGGTGGAAGGGGAGACACAAAACTGCCCTTGTATCTTTCATAGTCTGGTTAAGAGATACAAACCACACAATTCTCTTTAAAAAACATAACTTAATGTAAGAAATGGGGAACTGGTCATTGGAATATTAGAATGTAATGAAAGCGAAACTAAGCTATCATGTTGAAAGCCACTGTTGGAAGCAGATACCATCCCTAGAGTTTGAAGAACAAAGGGAGGATGCTGAGAGTCATAACTCCTCCTTTTTGTTTTGGTGTCAGGAATTGAACCAGTAGCACTTAACCACCAAGCCGCACCCCCAAACCTCTTTATTTGTTTATTCTGAGGCTGGGTCTCACTAGGTAGCTGAGAGCCTCACTAAATTTCTGTGGCTGGCTTTGAACCTCAGATCTTTGTGCCTCAGCCTCCAGAGCCATTTGGATTATATGCATGCACCACCTCGACCCACCAGAAATGCTAACTCTTGAAGCATGTCCTTGGTCTTGCTGAGCTAAATTCCTTCCAGGGACGCTGTTTGGTGGCTGGTCTGCATTGGAGCTTGGAAGAGGGGCTCTAAGAGCTGGAACTCTGATGGAATGGATGCTGCGTGACTGTTGCCTCTGTCATTGAGGTCACAGGGAAAGTCCTGGGAAAACTCCAGGTCACAGCAACTGAACTGAACCCCCATTGCTACCTGGAGAAGCAAAGCCCTGCCATCCCATGGGACAGCAAGCCAAAGCATGCCCTGAGAAGGGGACACTGCCTTGTCCCCTCCAAGCCACTCTCTGCTCATTCTCTCAGTGCAGCCTTATAGGAATCTCAGTGACAGCAGGTTGCAGCTTACCAACTTCCAGCCCCAGGAAATCCTTCTGTAGAAGGATGGTTGAAAGCAAAGAAAAAAGCTTAGCAATTAATGACTACAACCAACCACACTGAACTCTAGAGATGGCCGAAATCAAATTGGAGCCTGTTCCATTCCTCAAGGTGACAAAACATAGCGGAATTTGGATACTCTTTAAAGGAGTTTCTGACTGCTACTTTTAATAAGCTCTTATGAAAGATACAACAAGACTAAACCTTAGAAAGATAAAATATGAGCACAACTATAGAAAAAGAGAAAAATACTCATACAAATCTGACCCCAATGCATACACAAGCAGAATCTAAAAATTATATCTGCATAGAAGGCGGATGATGAGTAAAGGAAAGGGAGGCTTCGCCACCCCCATCAGCACAGGCAACAGGCCAAGGCTTAGGCTACCTGCAGGTATGTGGTGATGGCAGGGAAAGTGCCCTGAACTGATTGATGTGTGTCTGTAAAGAGAAAAGTTCTCTTGGATAGAGAGAAACCAACAATATATTTACCCTCAAGTTCCCCCAAATCACCAAACTACATTTATCCAAAAAATAATTGGCCCTAATTTTAAACTTGTTATAATAAGAAAATGTGTCTTCTAGAAACACAGTCATATTTGCTTATTAGCTATTACACTTCTCACTTCATATTTTTTTTCAGAAGTATCCTAGAATTTTTCCCCCAAAATTATGGTTCTTATTTTGGGGTGAAATAAAACTAACTAAGAGGAAGACAGGAATTCTTGCAGAAGAAATTTATTTTTTCAGTACTCACCTGTGTGCTTAAAGGGACATAATTATACTATATCATCTAATGGGAAATAAAACTAAAAACAAGCACCTATTTCTAGAATGAACCATAGCTACACATAAAGATATACTTGGAAAAATAAAAACCTAGGTGCAACACGAACTTCAATTTATCTCTTCTTGACATTTATCATTATAAATAGTCTCATTAAAGTTTCAAAAACATTCATTTATACCAAATTCATTGCACATTAGCATGAATATAAAAAATTGTATAAATAAATATTTTGATGCTATTGAAAAGTGGCTACCATTTTTTGAGTGTCTCTTAAGTACTCTGAACCATTCTGTGTGTTGCAAATGTGGGGGGGGAGGAAATGGCACCTCTGCCTTCATGTGGCATCTGCTGAGGGAGGCCGCTTGTGCTCCACGGTAATGAACCACAGACCAAGGCATCAAGGAGCACAGGGTCTGTAAGGAGGTTGGGGGGGAGCGGTCGATGAGCACCTAGGTGACAAAGGGAGGTAGCCTCCCTGAGAGAGGGCCTTAGGATGCAGACAGGAAGTGGAAAGAGACAAAGAGCAGTTATGTTATGGAAGAGAAGGTAGCTTGGATGTCCAGAGAGCTGCAGGGGACTGATGTAACAAGGGAGCACACATTCAAGAGGCACACCAAGGGTAAAGAAGGTCAGGTGAGGGCACCTTGCAGGCTGGCCTGCCTGCTGCAGCGAACCTGAATCTCAGTGAGGGCCGCCTTAGCACTGGCCACAAACTGCCTGTCGCAAGCTCAACTTCACATTTCTTTCCACAACTTAATCCTTAACTGAGTTGATAAACAATACTTTCTGTGTTCACACAGCAAATATGGGAGAAGAAATGGATCCTAGACCAAACCAAAGCTGTCCCACTCAGCACATAACATGGAGACGTTCAGGCTGGTGCTTAATGTTGAACAGAGGTGAAAGCCCCAGGCACGCACAGGTGGCTCCCATGGTATACATCTGTGGCTCATAGGAAATGATCTGTCAACAGGGATCTTTGCATGAAATAAATCCCCATCCTCTCCACTCTTGATCACTTCCCATAAAATCACCTTCCTTCTAGAAAATACTTCTAAAATAATAAGCAAGTATTACCCATTTTAGCTTATACTAAATGTAAAAGGAATCATTGATAGTCTTAAAGGTTGGATCAATAACCCTCATAAGAAAACAATCAACATTTGCTTACTTGCATTTTTAAATATGCTAAACAAAGTAATTATTTATTAATAAATAAATATGAGAAAGGAGGCAAATCTTGATTACAGGAGATTTTTTTTCAGGTAATTTTAAAACTTTCTGAAAGGAAATTGAAGATTTGAATGATCAGAAACACACAAAACATTAATGAATGGGGCAATATTATAAATATTTCAATTATTACAAAGTTAAACTATCTATTAAATACAGAACCAATAAAATTTTCATTTGAGAATTTCAGAAAGATATGAAATTTCAAATTTAAATAAAATAATAACTTTCAATATTTACTTAAAACACAGTTCAAAAAGGGCATAGAGGCCAGGTGAGGGGGCCCATCCCTGTAATCCCAGCTGCTCCAGAGGCTGAGGCAGGAGGATCAGGAATTCAAAACCAGCTTCAGCAACTTAATGAGGCTCTAAGCAACTCAGCAAGACCCTTTCTCTCTCTCTCTGTATGTATATGTGTATATATATATATATATATATATATATATATATATATATATATATAAAGGCTGGGATGTGGCTCAGTGGTTAAGGGCCTCTGGGTTCAATTCTTGATATTAAAAGAAAAAAAAGACAGAGGGGGAATTGGCCTATTATTTATGAAGAAGGAAATGTATTTTACATTTCCTTCTTCATAAATAATACATTTACAGCTATATAAATAGAAAGCTAGATCAACTAACAGACCCAGATTTATGTGGAGACATAACAATTCCAATATGGAAAGACACATTATTGATGAAGGGATAGAACACTTAAGAAGGATTGGGTAAAATGCCTCACTCTGAAGTAAACATAGAAGTAAAGTGTTTTCTAATACAACACACAGACTAGGAATGATAGTGTGTTAAAAGCCTAAATGTTAAAATAAAGCTTTTAAGAATCTCCTTTTGAAACACCCATTGAAAAAGATTTCTGAAATAAAATCTGTAAAAGTGTATAAGAAGAATAAAACGATGGAAAAGAAAAGATGGAATCGATTAAATTTTTTTTAAAAAATTGGCATAGTCAAATATTTAAAAAGAGAATTAAAAACATTTTTATAAAATATCTTCCAGAAAAAACAGAAGAGGGAGTACTCCCCAACTCAGTTTTTGAGGTCAGATACAAAAGCCATACAATAGGATCAAGAAAAAAACAAACAACTACAGACCAATGCAACTAATGAACTTAGTAACAAAAGCACATGACAGCACATAAGCAAGAAATCTTGGTATTGTGTAAAAATAGCTACAGGCAATGATTCAGTGGGGTTTTTCCCAAGTCTGCAAATCTTTGAAAAAATTAATAAAAGTAATCAATAGGCTAATGAACAAAACTGATCTCATTATATTACTTGAATGAATATTTGACATAATCCAATACTTATCAATGTTGAAAACTTACCCCACTGAGAATAAGAGTCACCAGCTAAACTTGACAGAGTGTAAAAGCCCTGGTAGCCAGAGTTATATGGTGAGAGATCAAGATCTTGAATAAGGTAAGGACAGCTGCTCTCACCACTCTTAACCAATATAGCATTAGAATTCTAGCTGCTGCAAAAAGGTAGGGGAAAAATAAAGAAAACAGACTGGAAACATGATATGAAGTAGTCCACAATTATAGAGGGTTCTGTATGCACCCAAGAATATATAGAAATATC
Organism: Ictidomys tridecemlineatus; assembly: GCF_052094955.1. NCBI lineage: Eukaryota > Metazoa > Chordata > Mammalia > Rodentia > Sciuridae > Ictidomys > Ictidomys tridecemlineatus. The sequence goes on from NW_027521499.1 coordinate 151,816, forward strand.
TCCTGTAACCAATCAAGCAGTTTAACAATTTTGTAGGATACCAAAACATATAACCCACATTTCTACATGCGAACAATGATAACATGGAAACCCAAAATAAAAATGTCTTCCACAATCACTCCAAAGAATGTGACATATTTAGTTATACATTTAACACCTACAGAGTATATATGATAAAATCATAAAGCATAGGGATAAAATAAATCAAGAAAAACTAACCAGAGAAAGATACTGAAAGACTCAACCAGTTCAGGGGTCTCTTATCCTGAATTGGTTTAATAAAGGCTGACTGTGAGTCCTTCCAAATTCCAGCAGGCTTTTTTGTTGACATAGGCAAGGTTACTCTTCAAATTTGTATGGAAATGTGGAAATCATAGAATACTTCAAACTTTTAAAAAATAAAATGGAGAGATTCGCCCTACCTGATAGCAAGGCCAGCTACCTCTGCACAGCCAACGAGATGCAGAGGTCGAAGGATGGACATGAAGGTCATCAAAGCAGAATAGGGAATCCAAGAGCAGACGCACGTGAATGAGCCTGCTGGCGTTTGGTAAAGGAGCAAGAGCAGTCCAGAGGAGGAAGGAGAGCCTCTTCTACATCAGTTTAAGGAGTGCTCGGAAAGTTGGGCATCCATGGGGGGAAAAGGAAATCCTGGCTGAAAGCATTGCCTTTATGTAAAAGTAACTTAAGTGGACCCAGATCTAAATGTAATATGCTAAAGTGAAAACTAGTAAAAACTAGTGATCTTTTGCTCTATTCCCAGGCAAATAACATAATCCATAAAATAAAAATAGAAAAATAAAAAAAATTTTTTTGCTTTATCAAGGACCTTGTTAAAGAGCATGACAAGACAATCTACTGATGGTGAGAAAGTATTGCAAGCCTCATCTTGGACAATTGACATATATGAAGAATATACAAAATGCTCTCAAATTCCAAGAGTAAATATAGCAACTAATGCATTTACGAAATGGGCAAAAGGTTCATATATTTCACCAAGTGGGATATACAAGTGTTAAAAAGTACATGAAAAAATCTTCCACATAATTAGCCATTTGGGAAATGCAGAAGGCATGGTGAGATATTGTTGCTCACCTACAAAAAATAGCTAAAATTAAAAGTAAGAAACAATGTCAGTACCATACAATGTCAGGAATGTAGACAAGATGTATCTACACTGAAGATAGAATGTAAAATGAAAGTCACCCTGGAAAGCATTTAGGTAGTTTCTTATAAAACTAAACTTGTATCTAATGTATCAACAACTACATTTTAGATCATTTGTCCTAAAGAAATAAAAATTAATGTTTATATAAAAGCTTGGGCATGAATGCTCATCACAACTTATAATTACCCAACAGGAATGACTTTGGTTGTCCTTCAGTGGGTAAAGGCAAAATAAATCACCGTACTCCATACCATGGAATACAACTCAGCAATAAATGGAAGCAAACTATTGATACTTGCAAAACCTTGCATGAATTTCCTCATCATTACATAGAATCCCTACAAGGTTATGCACTGTTAGGTTTGCATTTATATAACATACCCCAAATGACAACATTATAGGAAAGAAAACAGCCCAGTGTTGAGGATCTGAGAGAGCAGGGATGGGTGTGGCTCTGTAGGACAATCACAGGAATTCATCTGATTATGGGATTATTATACATCTTACTGTTGGCATGTCAATAACTTGTTGGTGATTTTGCAGCATATTTTTGTAAGATGTTACCTGTAGAGGAAAGCAGATCACTCTGTACAGCTCCTTAATTCTACATCTAAGTTTACAATTACCTCAAAATTTAAAAATTAATGTAAACAAGTACAATTCTTTAATGTGCATATTTATATATTAAGATTCACCAGACAGATTAAAAGATAGTTCTTACAACTATTCAAATCTGAGGACAGCTAATATGTTTTATAAGAAATTATTGTAATCAAAAGAAATAAGCAATCCTTGGAAATACAGGCAAAAGATGAACAAATAATTTATATAAGACAATATCCAAAAAGGGTAACAAATATATGAGAGATGTACAAATGCACTGGGAATCATAAACAATGGGATATTTCAATCATCCTCCAAGTCTATAAAAATTAAGATTGAGCATTGTCAAGAGTTGTGGAAAAACAAATTTCTGCTGTATTTACATTTGTTGGGACAACAGACTTCCTAGAGAGCAATCTTACAGAACTTGGAAAATCCAACCTCTGTTGACACACATATGTACACACATCACACACACACACACACACACACACACACACACACACACCATATGACCAGCACAGCAATCTAGCACTCCTTTCATGTACATAACCCAGGACAACTCACACATCATTCCATCAGGGGATGAATATCCATGTGTTGGGTTCAGCATTCTGTATGGTAGGAATGTTAAATCTAATAGAGAGAGAAGCTGGGCACAGTGGTGAACACCTGTAATCCCAGCTACTGGGGAGGCTGAGGCAGGAGGATCACAAGCTCAAGATCAGTCTTGGAAATTTAGTAAGAACCTGTTTCAAAATAAAAAAATAAATAAAATGTTAGGATCTGTAAACAAGTCAAGATGGCGCCTGGCATTTTGCCAGAGGGAGTGGTTTCTGAAGTAGCGCCAGCGAGCCACTAAGTGTGGAGATTCCTTATGGGTTGGCTGCTGTATCTAGTTTATGTTAATTAAGATAAGCCAAGGGAGTATCAGTGACCACTGTGTTTTGATTTCCTCTGCAAATCTTCAGCTGCCTCTCTTCTCCAATTCACTGCAACATACTAATGGGATGATAAAGATAGTGCTTCTCCCTCCAACTGATTGAGTTGTGTTTACTGGGCTATAAGATGGCAGAAAGCAAATTAGACACTGAAACTGAGAGGAACACACTTGGCCACATATTAAGACATTCTGGAAAAGGGTTAATTCACCTCCAGAAACTTCACCCTACTCACCACTTTGGAGAAGCACCAATATATCCTGTCCTCCCACTTTCTTATTTTTGGAACCCTGTTCCCTCTGCTTACAGTGCATTTCCTGGCTCCATCCCTTCTCTGGGTAACACCTATTATTCCAGGTGTCTCAGCAAAGAAGTGACTTCACCAGGGAGCATCTCCTAACTCCTCATGAGAGTGATCAGCCCCTTAGCACCTAAAATCATGCCCACTTTTTGATTGCTCTTTTCTTGTCTCTGCCCCCAAACTGATTGCTACTTAGGGGCTACTTAGAGATACTCAGATAGTGGACAATAAATAATTCAACTTGTTTTATCTGAACAAATTCATGTTATTTTATTTTTTTATTTTATTTTTAGTTTCAACAACTGGGGAAAATGACATCTGCCCTTAGCAAAGGGCAAAAAGTCAAAGGCTTCTAAGATTAATTCTGTGTTACAATAGAACACATCTAAGCACCAAAAACAAAGCAAATGTTTTGCAAGAGGTAATTAGAGAATTTGGAATATATTTAAGGAGATTTACCTTTAGCTTCTTGGCTGTTGCAATGTTTAATTCAACTGGTTGAATTTTGTAAAGAAAAAAACTTTGATGTACTTAAAGCAGTTTTAAAGAAATGGGGGGCCTTGGGGAATGAAAGCAAAGAAAAACAATGCAAATGTAGCATCTTTAAAGAATTATAAATTAGCTAGAAGCAATATCCAATTAGAAGTTTCCAAGTTGTCACTATGTATTTCTAGCTCATCAGCACGTCTTGCATATTCCAAAATAACCTCTTATACTACCCTCTTTTTCCCAAATTGGGGAAAGAAAGATGACAGCTGGACTCAAAAATAATAAGTAAATGGTTTCTTCTTAACAAGGGTAGCTATCAGCTTTGCATATTCTTAGAACTGAAATTAGCTTTGGTCTACTTTCAATTTCCTAATGATTTAGATGCAAAGTGTTTTTTTTCCTTTTGAATTTCAAATAAAGAGAGATTATCATTATAAATAGCTGATAACTAGCAGGTTTTATTGAGCTGGTGAAATGTAGGAGTCTTGCCAACAGCCTCTCTGATGTGGAGATCCAGAATGATTCACAGAGGAGATGAATGGCTTCATTAGATACTGAATCAGGAGTCAGAGAGATGATGTCCATTTTATCTCCCTGGTTTGTGGCTAGGAGATTCTCCAAGGAGCAATGAGCTCAGACATTCATTTAATATCAGCCATGCCAGAGGCCTGGACACGTTCCATAAGACAAACAGATGTGGACAAGCCAAAGTCAATGCTAACCTTCAATTTCATGTTGTGGGAAAAACTTTCCTTGATGGTCATGCTAGAAATATTTATACTGGGTTTTTTGTACTATAAAGGCCAAAGGTCAGATATTTTCATGTTTGTACACTTAAAGCAAACATAAATGTTTAAGATAAAATATTTAGGATAAATATTCTAAAGCTTTACAAAAGCAATCATTGATTGTGGTTGATGGAAAAAAATCAGTCATTATTTTGTACCTCCTTTTGTTTGGATCTCCCTTCCAAGCCATGAAACTCAGGAAAAGTTTTACTTCTTATAACTAGCTCACTTCTTATTCCATCTTCTCCAAGGACAGGGAAAAGATCTGTACTTTCTATTACCCATACCCTTCCAGCTTGCAATTTCTGTGATAGTTGCTGACTTTGGGAAGTCTTCACAAATTCCTCCTGGGATAACAATTTTTGATAGATTTTTAAATTTAAATATACTTCTAAGACATCTCCATGCAGTCATTTGTTATATCATGTAATAATGATGCAACAAGCCACCTAAAGTCAGAATTTAGAACCTACTCATAGGTAAGCATGATCAGACACTGGATTTCCAATAGTTGATGAAATTACACATTTTCATTGGTATCTACACATTTTATGATCCCCTATAAAAGTGGTTCACTTTTATCTGTATTTTATTGATGCTTTAATTTTGTATCATCTTACATTTCAGTGACTTATAGACATTTCAAATATAATATTTGATAGATATTACTTTGAAATCAAGCAAGATGGATTTATCTTACTTTAAAATGGGTAAATCAAAAATAACTAGTGAAAATTTATGTGGTTTATTATTGAGTGACATAGATAAATTTCAGTATAGGCACTAAGGGTTTGTGTAATATTTTCTTCTTCACCCATAAAATATGGAAAGCACTCACAATAGAGATATTATCTATGGTTCACAAATGACAAAGGGATTATGAATATATTAAAATCATATTGTAAATGTCAATTTCACAATATTCTCATTTCCCATATCATTTAAAAAATAATGCCTGAGTTTATTTCTCTGTTTATCATTATTGTTAATTTAGTCTGAATGTATTTTCATGGAATCTGAAATCATATTCTGATTTTAGTTAATAACAGATAATAATATAATAATAAATGACAAAAACAGAGATAAAACTATTTCTAGTAAGGTATTTCAGGAAATAATCCATGTTGTCTTTAATTCATGACCAATTACTAAAATATATGATCTTTTTAAAAAGCAACCTGGAGAGAAAAATCAGAATAAATACTCTTAGTGAAATAATTTTAACTGAGTCCTTCCCAACTGACTATACATCAAAATTCCCTGTGGGCAGTTTATAAAACCTACCCAAATGCTGCAACCAGAGGTTTCTTCTGTAGACCAGAGATGATCCTGGCAATCTGTATTTTTAAGAGCTTCTACATACTTTGAGGTACTACAAATTGGGAAATCAACTTTTCATGGCTGGAGACCAAAAATGTTTGATCATAACTGCCATTTATGGTTCAGAGATACTGGAAAAACAAGTGTCACCTTCATGACACACATGCATAAGTTGAAGGAGAAGGTACTTTTCTTTTTAGGATGATGTAGGATATGAAGTGTTGAACGCTGATACCAATATGAAGTTGGTATTCAGGAAAGTCTGCCTCCTTTCTTTCTTACTCCCAAAGACTGGCCCTCACACTAACACCAAAGTGCAGCTTCAGCTCTCTGGCTTGCTAGGCTCCCACCTCCAGCATAAAGAAATGCCAAAATAAATGTTCTGCCCATTTCAGCTGATGGATCTTTCTAGCCACTAGGCCACCTGCATGTCTTGCAGGGACTTTCCAAATGCCATTAAAAATGATTCTGTAAACCAAATAAGTCCAAAGAACTTCTGTGGTCCTGAAACAAGGGTTCCAGGGAAGACAACATATTTAATGTGGGTAAGTTGAAAAGTAGTTCATAAAGAAATGATTATCAGGAGTCTATGGAGATAGCAACAGTATCCTGGAGGCCAAGATGCAGGTAAGGCAGGACACAGGCTGCCTGTGGCAAGAAGGGCAGAAAAGGAACAGGCAACTCAAACCTGGAGACTCAGGAGGCCCCTTCACAGGAACTGTGACACAACTTGTCCACAGTGACCTTTAGGAAGAAAGAACAGTAAGTCCCCACCCTCACTCTCCTCTTTCCTGATCCTTGATTGATAAAGCTCCCCATTGCTCCGAGGTGAGGGTCAGCTTCCCAGGGAACAGAACAGCCATAGCTGAGAACTGAGAGTAGACAGGAGGAGACACATTCTCCCTAAGCCTAGTGTTCCAGAGTATCACAAAGAGCATGGTTCCTCACCTGAAGCCATTAAAATAGTTCTAATGCTTACTTATATCTTTTGAAAGCATTAAGGAAATCCAATTAATAACAAAAAAACATACATTTTAAATTGTATTGATTTGACCTGAGCATCTCTGTCTTTCTCATTCCTTCCTCGAAAACACCCTCTGAAATGAAGTTCTCACCACCCTTAAGTTGGCCATTATTTTTCCTTATAAGTACACAGTAGCTAATTCTGGACCCCCCATCTCAGCCAGTTCCACTACAGTTCTTTCCCACTGCACTTCTGCTGTCCTGCAAGTGCTCAGAAACAACTGGTAGTTTCATTATCTGAGCAAACATCAGAAAGGTGTTTTCTACGAAAACCGTTGACTTATACTCTTGTTTATTTCTCTCATACTTAGTAAGAAAATAGAAAAAATCTGAAAATAGCTCAAGCAAAAAGCAAATGGTCTTCTATAAACCAGAGTAGGATTGCTTTTTCATATATGAAATGTAAATATTGACTGTACCTGACATGTGCTTTGGGACTGGTAGCATTCTAAGCTTTCTCAGATTTCTTTCTGTTTAATTTTCACAAAATAGCCCTGTGAAGTAAGTAGAAATTGCTATTTCTTTAACACTGAAAAAAATTAAATGATTTCATAGAAAAAAACACAGCTACTAAGTGAAGAATTCCAAATTGGAATCCAGAATATATTCAACATAAATATACTTGTCCCTAAGAATTAAAAACACTGAAAAAAGTGAAAAGTATTTATCGACCAATACAAATATTTTCACACCAAGACAAATACTCTGTTTTTAAACATACCAATGGAGATTTATAGAAAAAATATAAGAAGAAAAATATTTGTTTGTTTTGTACATTGTCACTTATAAAAATTAGTGAAATAATTGAACATAAGATAAAATTGTAAAAACAAGATAAAATTGAAATATTAGGAAGTGCTAATGACCTCACAAAAAAAAAAAACTAAAAAGACTACTGCAAAATATGATTCAACTGGTACAAAATGAGAAAAACTGTGGACAATTCCTCTCTAATATGGAGCAACATGTAGATTTCTTAAAAGTAACTGGCAAATTTAAATAGAACTTGCTAGAGATCCTAGGGATGAGGAAGATAAAGGTCAACTTTCTTTTCCTAGATGAGCAGAAGAGGCTGACCTAAAGACAATAACACAAATTGGCTATTTCTGTGATGTCCCATTAAGACTATTCACACCAAAGAATGTCCAAGATGCAATTAGGATGGAAAATACAGAGAATCAACTTTTTTGAAGGTGCTAACAAAATTCACCAGATCAGTGATAGATGTTAAGTTATGAACTAAAATATGTAATTTAAATATCCAAGGGCAAGAATCAGAATCTCTATAGGTAATCTGATCATCCCAAATAGACAAAAGATGACAGAAGCAAGGATCATAACAATAGTACATTTCATAAATTAACTGCCTCCAATAAGCAAAAACAACTAGGAGGGGAGGCTGAAGGACCTGAGCTCAACAAGTAAGATCCATCATCATGTTTGGCTGGAGCAGCCATGGAAGATACAGGTAGAGAAACTGAGGCAAGAATAAGTGAAAAGGGGAAAACCTTTGAGTGTTGTCCATGCTTTTTATTAATCCAACTCATTTCTCAACTAAATGCTAAAGCTCCATAGTGGAAAAGATTCTGGAATCAGATTGACTTCAATTTGATTTTGAACTCTGCTCCAAGACTTGAAGTGACATCACTTATTTGAGCTTCAGCGCCCTCATCTCCAGAGATAAAGAAAAATAAACTAGTTAAGTAAATAGAGATATTCAGTTCATTGAGGTCATGATTTGTTTCTATGCTCTGTAAACACTTTGTACACATCTCCAATGAGTCAGATGAATCCTAGAAATTAAAGGAAACTTTAAGACAATCAACTGATGGGACTGGGCATCTTTCACTGACTATTACTTAGTTGTAGAGAGAGTAACTTGAGGCATTCAGGGAACAATGGTATTCAGCTTGTTAGACCAGACTTGTAAATACTAAACAGTTTAGCTCAGGTTTCCGTTGCTTATTTAGAGCTCTGAGTGGGAATCATGGCATGTTTCATCTTCTCTAAAATCTCTTTACTTTTTGTGTGATGAAGCATTTTAAAAATAAATGATAGACTTCAGGACATTCTACCTCTAAACTTTTTGATATTCATGTTTATTAAGGTTTTCCTACATATTCAAATTTGCATTATCATAAGTAGAAATAACTAATTTTCTTATTATCCTCAAATGGCCAATTCCTATTTTAATTTCTGTAAATTTTCCCTAAAATGTCTCATTACTGTCTTGTTCATACCAGAAACCAATCTCTAGACCTCACACTTCATGTGGTTACTATGGCCTAGAATTTTCCTGTAGTCTAAAAACCATAAATGACAACACACTTTCTCTTTGCAACCAGACCCCTTACTTCATATTTACTCTGCAGCCACTCATGATGAACCAACTTCTCCCCATCACAGGCCATCAAAACTACTGCCTCTGAGATTGTGTTCTGTAAGAACCCAAATCCAATGGCCTCTTCACCAACATTCCTTTTGAATATTCTTCATCAACTGACACTACAAGCCACCCTTTCTTGAAACACAGTCGCCTTTCCCTGACTATTCCTTACCTCTCCCCTTTTTGCTCCTTCTTTTTTTGCCTCTCCTTTAAATGCTGATATGCCTGTATAATTTAGTTTTCTGCCCTTCTAGCTTGAAGCTTTTTTTCCTTCTTCTTACTCTAATGGCTTCCACCACAATTAAAATAGAATTTAATTCTAAAATATTGTCTTTGATCACAGTTTTGAATACGAGATTCTTAAAACAACTGTAGAGTTCATATTTCCTAAACTGATCCTATGAGTTTCTTCCTTGTTATTAGTTAAGGTATCATTTTATCATATAACAAAGAAATCAGCATCAGCATAAACAATATAGAATTATTTTCTCTTTAATTACAGCTGGCAATGAATCACACCTACCATGGTCTGAAACTCTGAGTCATATTGAACCTTTCCTCCCTTAAGTTGGTTTTATTAGGTATTTTGTTACAGTGATGGAAAGCTGGATAACATTAATATTGAGATAAAGTAGAGTTATGCTGCCCTAAAGTGATAAATATCTAACAGATGAGGTGGAGGCTCTGCTCATTAGATTACAGCCATGTAAGGGGAAGATTACAACATGAATGGAAAGATCTGGGTTCACTTAGCCTTGCTTGCAAGAAAAATCAACTGCTCTGTCTCTGTGCATAATAGTGTTTTGTGAACACAACACTTAGAAGTTCAATAAACACATTTATGTCACTATTCTGCATCAAATTATGAGTTTGTTCAGAAGGTAAACCTGACACCACTATTTCATTCAATGACAAAAGAGGAAAGAAAATAAATGTAATTTTGACACTCACTTCTAAAGCTGACATGAGTATAGGGAGAAAAACATCAAATATTAATTGAATATATTTCAGTGCAAAAAATTATTAATACACAAATGTTTATTTAATTACAGTACAAAATAAAGAAAAACTTACATGTTAGTAAAATGTATGCAGAAAGATTACCTTTTGGAAGTGATAAAGGAAAGAAAATTATTTACTTTCCACCAGAAAAAAAAATTAGAAATAATGGGTATGTTAAGAAAATTAAGGTATTAGGGTATAATGTTTTAAAATCCACAAACTGATTTGACTTTATTAATGTTCATTGTGATAACATGAAATACAATAAATATGATTGTCTTAAGAGATAGATAGATAGATGAAAGAAAAATATTTAGAAGTCAGCGTTCTTTTAATCATAGGTAAAATTGATACACTCAAATTCAAGCCAAAAGGTTAACTGGCTTAATATTTATATCAGCTGATTGTGACTTTAGTTGTCAACTGTTAGTATCTAGTTTCTTCATAAAAATATGATCTTATTTACTCATTTGGAAACAACACTCATTTAGTGATAATTTTCTCATTTCACAAAAAAAAGAAAGTGATTCTTGGAAGGCTTAGCTATTTTCTACGTTTCATGTGGTCAATGGAGGAATCAAAAATAGGACTTCAGCCTGTTTGGAGGAGATAACAAATGTTAAAATATATTTGTGAACTCATGAAGCTATAAAAGGGTAGGTTCTGTACATGCCTAATTAGAACACTGAGCACTCAAATACATCTCCACTAAATCCTACTACAAATGACTTCTTTTACCATAGCATGGCACTGCCATTAAGACTGATGTTTATTATTATTACAAAAAGACAAACAAGAGTTGAATTGAAGAAAATATATTATACTTTTTACAAATATGATGTCTCTACCATCTGCTTATAACTGCTTTAGGGATTTCTTTATTTTCCTGCTGCCATTTTGAACAGTTTGGTTGATTTCCCCTCTATTCACCCCCCAAATTTATAGGCAAAATTCCTTACCTTGGTACTTAGCATTAAAAGAAAGATATTTCCATTTTCAGGGCAATGGAACTCAGTGCCCTACAGGAACCTGACAAGAGCCTCTCGGTGTGTCTTTCTTCAAGAAAGGTCTTGACTGCAATTGAGTCTGTGTGCATATCTCATTCATATTCATTGCCACTGAGATGGAGGCACAGCTGAGTAAATAATTTCAGATTATTTAGGTACCCAAGTTTATGGCAGAAGATCTAAAGGAAATTGTTTTATTGCTACGTTGTTGTAATAGGGAAGGTGGCCCAGGGAGGGATATGAATCCATAATAGGCAGAACACATGAGTGCCATGGATTTTGCTCTCAACTTTTTAAATTATTTGGCAACAACATCCGTGTGCATATCTGTAATGATCTGATGGCTCCGAGTCCCTTAGTAACTACTCAAACACAGTTGTGCTATAAAAAAAATTGGGGGGCTGGGGATGTGGCTCAAGCGGTAGTGCGCTTGCCTGGCATGCGTGCGGACTGGGTTTGATCCTCAGCACCACACACAAACAAAGATGTTGTGCCCACCAAAAACTTAAAAAATAAATATTAAAAAAATTTTCTCTCTCTCTCTCTCTCTCTCTCTCTCTCTCTCTCTCTCTCTCTGTCTCTCTCTCTCTCTCTCTCTCACTCTCTCATTTAAAAAAAATGAGCGGCAGGATGCTGGAAGTTAAAGAGTAATTCTGGATGCTTTACCACACTACTCTCATGGGGAATTGTATTTCTGGTTTCAAAATTGTCCTAACAGGCCACAAAGAACTTCATGGTGGACTCAATTCAACATAAGAAAGTCACAACCTATTCAGTTACTCTAACAAAGTCTAAAAGTTTCATTTTCAATGTAAGGTGCCAGCCCTTCACTGCAACTATCCCAGGGGAACCATCCTCCAAATTTCTCCGTTCAGTTTCTCCACAGTTGGCCATCAGCATGCAGTAGGAAAGAAAATTAACTATCTATGGCAGAAATATCTGAATAATCTAGAATACCCATAATCTATGCCCATGGTGAGTTGTATGTCCTCTGCTTAGGTGTAATATTTGTGTTGCCTAAGCTCTTTTAAGTCTGCCTATGTTACTGACTGACTGAAACACTGAGCCAGGCCAATCTTAAGCAAAAAAATCAACTAAATTTCAACCTCTGACCCATCTTCTCTTTGTTCTACAATCAGAATTCTTCATTCCACCAGGCCCTCCACTAGGGAAAGAAAGGTACTTTTGTGTGATCTAATTATTAAGCAGGGCCATCTCTTCCATCTTATCATCCTTAGTCAGGAAGGTCAGTTCCTAAGCTTCGTTAGTCATGACTTCTTAGGAAATCCCAGTCTGGGTCCCATATTCAGGAAAAATCACATATATGCACAATTGTCTATGATATTTTAACCCTTCATGGATCCCAGAAGGCCATGTATGGATAGCCCAGCAGAGAAATTCCTGGAAGTGGGAAAATCCCTAAGTATATCTGAAATCAGACCTCTCAGTTTCAAATTACAGTTTTGTCCTTTACTGTGAAACTTTCTGCAAATTAATTAAAATTCTTTGAACCAGTGTTCTCACTTATAATATGGCAATCATAATTTCTATGGTAGACACCTTTCTGAATTCTATCAATAAATAATGTTATGTATATCAAAATTTTGTAAATATATTTTTCTTAGGTACGTTAAAGTATGTGTTTTCATTAGAAACTTTGTGATTTTATTTCTTTTTTTTATCTAAAACCTGTTAAATATTCCTTTAATGCATTCATCTGTTCTAAAGTTCTTCCCATCTGGCTAGGCTCCTTCAGTCTGAATTTCAGTCTTCCTTAGAAACCCCTACCTCCAAACTGTCATAAATATATATTTTCACAAATAGAAATACACCTATGTCTATATTTTTGTATATGTAAATGCACAAAATTTGCATATGTGACTATGATATGTTCATTATTGTCCCTGAATTTGTTTCTATGACAAAATGATGTTCCTAACAATAAGGTATTGTTGATTTAAAGGATGTTATATCATTGGCCCCCTGTAAATATTTAGCCAAGACAGAACATTAGGAGTGTATACAATGTAAACAATATTTTCTCATAAGAGAAGAAAGGAAGAAAGGAAGGAAGGAAGGAAGGAAGGAAAAAGAAAGTGCTAGGGTCCTATTATCCCCTTCAGTGGAATTCTTCCTCCTACTAGACTCCACTTCTTGAAGATTTCACTGCCCCTTAATAGCACTTCCCTGGCAACCACACATTTAACTCATGGGCTTTGGAGCCTCTTAATATCCAACCTAGAGCACCACATAATAAATTACCCCCAAATTCATCAACTTAGAGTGTCAGAAAATTTCTTATCTCACAAGAATTATTTAGGAGCAGCTTAGGTGTGTGGCTGTGGCAAGCTCTTTCAAAGTTAGCTGTTAGGTATGGGTCTGGGCTCATTCACCTGTAGGCCGATTTCGTTGATATTTCTATTTGCAAGATGACTCACTCTCACAAATGCCATATTGTCTGGGCTGTTAGCAGGAGGTCTTAGATCCTTGCTGTGGGAGAGCTCCACAGGGCTGCTTCAGTATCCTCACAATGTCAGCTCCAGTTTTGCCAGAACTAATGAACCAAGAGAGAAAGGCAGAAACCATGATCTTTCATGACCTAGGCTCAGAAGCTACCCTGACATTTCTGCAATAAGGTATCAATTACAGAGTCCCCTCACTTGCCTGAGGGAGGGGACAACTGCACAGGATTTGACTACCTGGAGGTCATGATAATGTAAGCCATCTTGGAAGCTGGCTAGCAGAAATACAACACAACTTGAAACCACAAAGATGCTCAGTGTGTGTGTGTGTTTGTTGGGGTATGGAGGATAGAAGAATTTTCTTAGACTCAGAGAGACCTACATTCAAGATAACGGTCTATTAATTAATAGGCAACACAATTAAACTCTCTTAACTTCAGTACTCTCAATTTTAAAACAAGGATGACAATATTACTGTGCCAGCTGTGTTTACCACTATCAACTTGTCCCACAGTTCTTGTTTTACTTACAATAAGGTGTGTCCACATGGCTAGAGGTCTGGCCCATAGGCTGAGGGAGTGTGATATGTGTGATTTCCAGGCTGAGACCATACAAACCCATGCAACATTCTCCTATCACATTTCCCTGAACCACAAACAAGGAGTTTGCATTTTCAGCATTGTTACCAGAGTGTTATAGGACTTCCCTTGACCTCCACCACCAAGTAACCACAGGGAGGAATTGCCTTGGAAAATTAGTGGGCACTGAATAAACTTGGTATGAGCAAGAAATAAACTTTTATGTTATTAGGCCATGGAAACTTGAGGGTCTGTTTGTTAATACAGTATGCCCTCACTAAGTCTAACTCTCATATGAAAAAAATATATATATATTTGTTTTGAGAATTAAAATGAAAAGTCTATGTAACATTACTAACACAGGTCCTAACACTTGATAAATCATGACGGGCAGTTATAAGTTTCTGATGATGTCCACTCTAAGCTCATTTCCTAATTAGCAAGAAAAATTAGAATGATACTTAGTTCACAGAATGGCTTTCAAGAATAAAGGAAATAAAATACAGGAAAACTTTTAGCACATAGTAAAGATAAATATATTTTTTTCTTTCTCTCTCCCATATTGTTAGAATGAGTGGTTCAGACGGTTTTTTTTTTCCTCCTTTTGAACTCTGCTTCCTTTCCACTCAAAGCTCAGTGTCACTGGAAAGCTAACAGGGCTTTGTGATAGACACTGAGCTTTGAGTGGAAAGGAAGCAGAATTCAAAAATGGGAAAAAACCCTCTGAACCACTCATACTAACAATATGGGAGAGAGAAAGAAAAAATATATTTATCTTTACTATGTGCTAAAAGTTTTTCCTGTATTTTATTTCCTTATTTCCTTTATTCTTGAAAGCAATTCTGTGAACTAAGTATCATTCAGGAAAAAAACAAATACTTTTTCTACTTAAGACTTAACACACAAGTGCATGTCAAGTATGATAATAGTTTCATTAAAATATTACCAGTTCTGACAATAATTCAATGACTTCATTTCAGGATTACTCTAAATTAGTCATTATTTTCTTACATGTAAAGAAAAGGCAGCACATCTTTCTAATGGAGGCCCTTAAATGCCACCTTGTCTCACCAGGTATTTCATCCCACAAACAGAGCTATGAAAGGCGTGAAGGCCCACCTCCTCTCTAAATACAATAATATGAAAATCTCAACAATAATTGGATCCTCTAAAAGAATATGAAAGAGACAAAAAAAGAGAATTTTATTCATTAAGGGAATCCAGCTGTTTGAGCACCAGCAGTCATCACAGTTTCATGGGACACGCTCCAGAGAGACTTCATCACCAATGCATTATGAGCTTTCAATGAACAGACAACATGTCTGTTCACTCACTGAAGAACTAGTCATGTGTGTCTTTTAAAGCCAGCCATTGCCCAGGTCACACAGCCTATTCTAGCATGCTGGTGTCAAGGGGATACAGCCTTTCAGCCACAGAAGGCTCCTGATAAGGAGTTCTTCTGTTGATGTCTTTCATTAGAAGGCTCCCAGCAATGGCCAACAAGGCCATTGCAGCATAGAAAAAGTAGAACAGCATGCATTTTCCTGCACTCTATCTTCAAGATTAGTGAAAAAATAAATAGCCCAGATCCATTCTGCTTTCCCCTCACTGTATCCCCAGATAAAGAGGAATGAGAGGCATGCACTGCCAACAGTATAGATGCAGCATCTCCAACTAATCACCATCTGACAGACCGGCTCTGCTCTCAATATGTTGGCTGTGCAGTGGAATCAATGTGTGAGTGATACTAAGTCATGGTGACAAAGTCTCCTGCTGCAGACCTTATCCAATGGCATATTGCAATATCACACTCTCTCCCTACTCTGTGGCCATGTGGCTCTTTACTTGTTCAAGGTTAAGCATTTCTGCCTTAAAGGCTTGATGTGTTTGAAGACCTCACTCAGGAACTCATCAACTGGTGTGCCTACATTAACACACCCATACAAAACTGTGCTCACAACCGAACAGTATTTTAGTCAGCATTAAATGTCATAAAAGAAAGAGAAGCCATGCAGAAAAAAATGAAGTGTAAATACATGATTCATGTAGTAACAAATAGTACATTAATTGTCGTATATATAAAGTAACACCCTCCTTGGTACATAAAAATCCTTCTGTTAACATCCCTTATTGTTAATTCTTTGCCTGTTTTTATGATTCAAGCATTGAGCTACAAAACTACAACCATGGATTCAAGGTCCACAATTATATCTGTCTTAGACTTCCCAAATATTGAATTCTTTAAGTGTAAACTAAAAGAACAGTTCTGTTGACATAACAATAATAATAAAAAAAAACTTTAGGTAATTATATTTTAAAGTAAATGATAACAATCACAAGGCAGAATTTATTTAAAACAAAGTTTGATTTGTTAATACCATTATACATCAAAACCCTGGGTGATTTTACTTAACTCATTAGGATGAAAAATAGATTTGTCACTCTGTGTCCTGTACTATTCCTACAATAGCTATTAGATTTATCAAAACAATAAAGTACAGATATACAAATCAACTGGTGTGCCTACATTAACATTCAAGTGATGACTTGAATCATAAATGTCCCCAAACACTCATGGGTTGAAGTCATGGTCCCTGACTGCTAGTGTTATTGTGAGGTGGTGGAAATATTAGCAGATGAGACCTATTGGAATAAACTTAAGTCTTAGGGCTATGCCCTTGAAGGGTATATTGGGAATCTAGCTGCTTCCTATCTCTCCTCCCAATGGCTATGAGATTTATAACTTTGCTCCATCAGGTGTTCCCTGCCATGATGTTCTGCCTCCTTACTAGCCCAAAAGCAATGGGGTCAACTCACCATGGCCTAAAACCTCTGAAACTGTGAACCAAATTCAACCTTTCCTTATTTTATGTTGTTTATCTGAGGTATTTTGTCACAGCAATGCAAGCTAACTCATGACCATTGTTTGTCAAGAGAGGGTCCCTACCTCTAGTGAATGTAAAGTCTTGGGGAAATAATACACATGAACACACACACACACACACACACACACACACACACACACACACAGAAAAAAACAATCTCTATTTTTTATATTCAAACTTTCTGCTTCATATGAGAAGGAAAAAGAAAAGGAAATGCATTTAAATTCTATTACTTCTAACTTGCAAATATCTCCCACACAAGATCACTCTTCTGCTAGTCAGCTAGTCTAATCCTCTTATCATCATGTACTCCATAAAGGTCTCCAACAATGTCCAGTCAACTGCCTGTTTATATTTTAAGTATATTCCTAAAACTAGGTATATTCCTAGTGCTTACTGACTTAAAACTTCAGTCTTACATAAAACCCAATTGAGTTGATGATACAATAAAATTAGAACTCATAACCTGATACAAAATCTTCTTTAGGGGTTCCTCTTATCTGTATTTTAATATAATCACTGACTTACTTCAAACACTATATTATTTCCAGAGTGCCCATCCATCTGTCATCTGCTTAACTATTTCCAAGTCAAACCAGTTTCCTTCACAGGATGCACTGCTGGGGTGAAAGTGTTTGGGATTTGCTTTCATTTGGTTTTTATTCTCTCTCTCCTCCTGAAAAGGCCTGAACTCTCTTCTTGTCCAGCAAATTTCTTTTTTTTTCTTTGTTTTTTTATTGGTTGTTCAAAACATTACAAAGCTCATGACATATCATCTTCCTTACATTTGATTCAAGTGGGTTATGAACTCCCATTTTTTACCCCAAATACAAGTTGCAGAATTACATCGGTTACACATCCACATTTTTACATAATACCATATTAGTGACTGTTGTATTCTGCTACCTTTCCTATCCCCTACTATCCCCCCTCCCCTTCCCTCTCATTTTCCCTCTCTACCCCATCTGCTGTTGTTTAATTCTCTCCCTTTTTTTCCCTTTCCCATCACAAACTCTTATATGTAATTTTGTGTAACAATGAGGGTCTCCTTCCATTTCCATACAGTTTCCCTTCTCTCTTCCTTTCTCCCACCCCACTAGTCTCTGTTTAATGTTAGTCTTTTCCTCATGCTCTTCTTCCCTGTTCTGATCTTAGTTGCTCTCTTTATATCAAAGAAGATATTTGGCATTTGTTTTTTAAGGATTGGCTAGCTTCACTTAGCATTATCTTCTCTAATGCCATCAATTTCCCTGCAAAATCCATGATTTTGTCATTTTTTAGTGCTGCATAATACTCCATTGTGTATAAATGCCACAGTTTTTTAATCCATTCATCTATTGAATGGCATCATTTCTATTCATCCTACAAAACAGAGTTTGAATTCTACCTCTTCAGTGGATCTTTCTTCAGGCTACTTTTTCTGTATTTAGAAACAATTAATTTTATTGTTATAATTTTTGTCACATTGCATTATAGTGCATTATATTATATTCTTCTCCAGTGTAGAATATAAGCTCCACATGGAAAGAAATTTTGGATCATTATTTTTATATTAGCAGCATCAAGAACAATTTTTGGCACATGGAGGATACTTTGTTAGTGTTAATAAATGAATAACAAAGAAGTGTATTCAGAGTTAGAAGAATTCAATGTGTTATGCAATGTTCAGAAACTGCTACATTAATATATGTGTAAAATATATGTAAATCAAATGTTTGCACATAGCATGTTTAATTGTAATAATGAAGTCAGGAATAATCACACTTCAACTCTTTTTTTAACTGCAGACTTTCTTAAAATAGAATACACTTATGTTTTCCTATATTCTCTTTAACATACTCTAAGAATGTAGGGAAGACCATTATGTTCAGGATTCACTGAAATTATCGAGAGCAGAGAAAAAGGAAGACATGTTTTATCAGGAGATTTACTGTCTAATTGTGTTTATTAGTATTAATTTGCAGCAGTTAAATATTTCAACAAATAAAGCCATTTTAGTGGTATAATCTAAGATTTTATCATATTTAAGCAGTATTTTATTCAAAAACAGTATTAGTTTTGGATAAAACCTGCCTAAAATGTAACCCAAATATTAGAATGGAGGTAAGATTGTCAGACTTAGAAAAGATAAAATAAGAAATCAGTAGAATTTTCAGTTAAATTCAAATTTTAGGTAAATTATGAATAACTTTTGGTATAACTACATCACATGCAATATTGGGGCCATACTCATGTCCCCAAATAGCTATTTATCTGAAATTCCATTTTAAATGGTTTTCTATTTTATCTGGCTACTTCACATGTAGCATACAAGATGAATAGCAATAAAGACAGGAAGGACTTAGCTGACCTAAGTTACTTTTTAGGGCTAGTTTTCCTGGTACCCCAGAGGAAATCCAGGGGCCTAACTATCCTAGATGCTCCATAGCCTTAAAAGACCCTTTCCTGCTCATGTGAGTTCAAATTCTCAATTGGGAAAAGTACAATCTGAGGTCATATCTGAGAAATTTTTTTTGTAAAGGAGATAAAAGATGATGTTCTCAACAGCAGTAACCTCAGAAATTTGTCTTGCTACTCTTTAAAAGTGTCTTCATGTACAATTATCATAAATATGTCCAGTAATGTTAGTCCTATGCTAATGAAGAATTTAAGTTTCTGAGCACTTCCTGAAATCCACGAGCTATTGCGAGATTGTATAAGCATTATTGCTACCAATCCTCATAACACCCTTAAAAGATAAATGTCATTATCCTCACTTTACAAATACAGAGACTGAGATTTATATAAATTAAAATTCAGGAGAAGGTTGCACAATGAGAAGAGATGAGAATGAAACATGATTTTACTACATGTAGTTTAAAAGAACAAAGAGAATACTGCTATTATTTAAACTTGTTCTTCTCCTGGATCTGATTACATACTGAAGAAATTAAAATAGAATAATTCAATCAATGAAATTAGTAAATGTCTACTGAGCCATGTAGTACTCTCAAAATACTCCTCCCTTTCTGAGGATTTAGCCAGAGCCTCAGATTTTTTTGGACCTTTCAGTGTAATAGACACATGGGGTGTAAAACTAAAGTAAAGGAATTATGTTTGAAGTCCAAGTGAAAGATGTTTCATTCAAAATATTTGTCCAGTGGTAATGAAGAAGAATGCAGGAGGAAGTAGTCTTTTTATCAGTATAAAAGTACTTACAGTATGTATAGACTAAGATTGTAAGTTGTAAAAGAAAATCTGTGTGTGTGTGTGTGTGTGTGTGTGTGTGTGTGTGACAATAGCAGGTGTTTCAGGTTATCTAGCTTCATTCAATACTTATTGAAATAAATTTTGCTACGTAAAACCAAATCAATCCCTTCTAGAGATTTTTCCATCAAGGACTAAACTGAAAGGTTCTTAAGTCAGTCAAGATATACTGGAAATTTATGCAATTTTTGAATATTACAATAACTTGAAGCATCCCCCAAAATACATGCTGATAATGAATTACACTAATTCCATAGTTCAATAATATTTAAAATATTAAAGAATGTTGACTAATTAACATACATTTGCTAAATTCTATTTCAGACAACTAAAATTTTTTTGGTTAATTTAAGCAACACTTAGAGAGGCTGAGTAATGTAGCAGAACCCGAGTTAAAAGAAGATGTTGGCTAAATGAGCCAAAACATCTGACCAGTTATTTCTGCTGCTGATACCCAAAATGGAGCTGGAAATGCTGAGTGACAGAAAAGGTCATTCATGCTGGTAAAAGAGTAATGTGCCTGCTGCTACAGCTATGCCCCACAAATGAAATCTATGTTTGTGGTGACTTGGTTAATCATCACTACTAGAAGCGGGATTGATCTAGGGTCAAGTGATAAATCAGAGCCAGTATTAAATTTGTGTTCCTTGTTCCCTAGTTCTAGCACAGTGTACAAATCAGAGCTGTGATCAAATAGAGCCAGCCTAGAGTGTAACACAAATAATAAAATATGTTAGCTGAAGGTATGAGACTTCAGACATGTTAATATCTAGAAAGTTAACTGTTTGACTCAATTTATAATTATTTTAGTGATAATTATGCAAAAGAGTAGGCAAGACTTTTTAAAGGAAAATCAAATTAATTATATATATAATACCTACCTTCTAATTGAAGTAAAGCAAATACTTTATGTTCAGACAATAAGACTACATATATGGGAGGATTAATGTTTAAATATTAACCTTAGTTTCTTTTTTTATTTATATATGACAGCAGAATAAATTACAATTCTTTTTACACATATAGAGCACAATTCTCATATCTCTAGTTGTATACAAAGTATATTCACACCAATTTGAATCTTCATACACGTACTTTGGATAATAATGATCATCACATTCCACCGTCACTTATAACCCCATGGTCCCTCCCCTTCTCTCCCAACCCTCTGCCCTATCTAGAGTTTATCTAGAGTTTATATCTAGAGTTTATTCATCCCATGTTCCCTCTCCATATCCCAGTATGAATCGGCCTCCATATGTTAAAGAAAACATTCGAAATTTGGTTTGGAGGGATTGGCTATCTTCTGTTCTAATAATTTCAGTAATGAGAAAAATTCACCTGAGTTCCTTCCATACAAGCTGTACAATTCTCAAACTTTAAGGGAAGCCAACCTCATATAGCAATACAATGTCATTCTGCCTTTGTTCAAAATTCTACTTAAAAAGATCAACAGCAGATTAAAATCTATACAGATAAAGCAAAAAATCATAACCAAAAGAAAAGGATGTGCTTATATATCTTTTATTTATTTATTTATTTTTAAATTCAAGCTGGTCAAAATAGAAAAAAAAAGAAGAGAATGTATTAATTCAGAATCTTCAGTATCTGAAGTCTTTTTCTTACACTGCTATCCCTCTATTAAGACATAAATCAGCTGATTCTACTATCAGTAAAAATGCCTGCCTGGTCATATTAATACATTAAATAGTTCCATAACTGTTTGGAATTTTTTTTCCCTCTAGCTCATCCCCATCTATTCTCCTGTTTTTTTTCCTAAGGATTCAGTTTCCAGCCATATGCTGGATGTACCACTAAGCCACTGGGCAGCCCAAGGCCCTCTGCCCAGCAGTGTGTACTACTGCCTAGTCTATAACTCTCTTTTAGGAGCTATTTCTCCCACCCACAGCCACTCTGGGAGGGGGGCAAAAATAGTATAAAATTCTAAATGAGTAACTGATATTCAAAAAGTACAACGTAACTTCAGATGAAATTTAATGTAATCTAAAGTCTTATATCTCTAGTTAAAACACTTATTGTTAAATATTCAATAGGAAATCAATTATTTAATTAGATGACTGACAATTTGAATCCAACCATCTTTACTTTCAAGCTTCTCTGAACTGTATTTTCTGAATACTTTGGGATTGCAAGTTTTCTGATGGTATTTCCAAGAAAAAAGGAAAATTATTATTATTATTATTAAATTATATTATGTTATTATTATTATTATATAATCATCATCATCCATTGTCACTCCTGAGCAATAAGTACCCATTACAAGCCCAGTGGTGCCAGCTGTGAGAAACAGCCCCAGATACCTGAGGCCTGGAGAGGGAAGTGTGCTCATTGGATATAATCTCCCCTCACTCAAGGCAGAATGCTCATTTATGAAACAGCCTACTTCCCATGAAGACTTTGAAAGAGGCAAGTTCAAGGTAGGCTTAAAATACCTAGGTTACTATTTTTTCCCTAAATAAAAAAATGAATGATAGAGCCAAAAGCACTCATAGAAAAAAAAGGGTTACAATTTGCATGAGTACTAAAAAATTGGCAGAAAGTATTCAGATATGAGAGAATCACCAATAGCACCACAAAGACAGAAGTAGGCAGGGAGAGAGTTGTGAAAGGAAATAAAAACTCCAACTGCAAACTGAAGAGTTCAAAGCAGTAAATGAGATCCTTTTAAATCTGAAAAAGAAAAGGAGTGGGAAATCTCTTAGCAGAACAATGATATAAAAAGGGTGCTTTAAAGTGTGCTTCCTTCATTTATAACTAGGGTAAAAACATCAGAGAAAGATCGATGGAGTTTACCTCAAAGCTCCTCAGGTAATCATTGCTAAGTGTAAGCAATTAATGAAAATAATAAAAATAAAGTAAAATACACATAGTATAAAAACCTAGAAAATGCTTTTAAATATACATTTAGGAATGTATTCATGAGTAATACTCAGCTCTACAATATGTGTACAAAAAGCACACATACTAATGTTCTTGCCCAGGTATTTGACAATGTTCTTTAGAAAGTCAAGAGCAATATAAGGAAAACTGCTTACAATCTGTCCCACTGGGACCAAGTAAAATTTTAAAAAATCTTCTAAAAACAAATATTAGGTTCTAACGGTTATCAAAAGTTAAAAAAAGAAAAATGTTTAGACCTATAAAGTACAAAATGAAGTTCAGCGAGAGAACAAGGCCTTTTCTAGGTCTCTACATATGTCTGCCTGCAACCTTTACTTGGACAATTCCTTTAAAAACACAAGAATTTTTAGGGCTATGAAAGCACTCTGCTGATATTTTTATAGTGCTTATATTATCATTAAAGACCCATAGTACAGACCCATAGTACACATAGCACCAAGAATGAACCCCAGTGTAAATTATGGACCTTGGATGATAATGAAGTGTTGATGGAGGTTCACCAGTTGTGACAAATGGACCACTCTGGTGGGGTTCTTGATAATGGGGAGACTGTGCATGTGTTGGGGAAATATCTTCACTATCCTCTCAATTTGGCTTCAGGTGTCTTTTTCTGCTGTCTTTATCAGTTTTTTTTAAAGGAATAAAAATTAATTAAAAATATTATTTTAATATTATAAAAGCTATGAATTTTAGCATGTGTCACTCATAAGAGAAGAAACTAACATTGTTTCTGACAAGGAAACAGGGTAGAAAGAACTAATTAATAAATATCTGCAAGGTATGACCTTAGGTATGCTATGTATATGTCAACATCTTTAATACAAACAAATCAAAAGGTATATCCTCTCTTGGCACCAAAAACAAAACAAATGAAAACAACCTGGAAGTATAGACAAATTACAACTAGGATGTTAATCTTTAACTCTAAATTTTGTACATATACTGCTGTCTTAATCAGTTTAAGAATAAGGAATAAAAATTGATTTAAAAATATAGAAGTATTTAACAGTAAATACCAAAGGAAGACAAAAAAGACAAAGGCATTTAGTAACCTTCAGGCAGGATTACTCAAGACTGGCCCATCTAGATCAACAAGAGTGGAGTCGTTTGGGTCAGTCCAAGATAAAAAATAGATGCAAGCATCTGGAAAGAATTTGAACCAAAAGACCCTCTGTAATATAGAAGAGGACATAAAATATTGAGATTTTTTACTTGTTCTGGAGGACATTTTCTGTGAAAGAGAAATATTTAAGCAAATTTAAACTCATATTTTTAAATCAATATTTTTTCAATATTATCAAAATCTCTATCAAAATAGTGAGTTGTACTAAGAGCTAAACCCTTAAGTTTAGATTAGAGACATCTGAATTAATAAAAATGTCATCATTATTTCATAGAATCAAATTTTAACATTCAACAGTCAATTAAATGTCAAGAAGTAAGCCTGAATAAATAGCATAGAGATATCTCTGCTTGATTTGATTGACCTATATACCTACCTAATATGGATTCATACACACACACAAACACACATACACACACACACCCCTTTATATACATACACACAGAATTATATGATCAAGCATCTGCAGTGCTTCCAGATGTTAAGTGTGTGTATGGATTAAGGCAAAAAGAAAAACAACATGTTCAGCACATAGATGTCTCCTTATTAAGCTCCCACTTGTTCACAATGCTATCCAGGTATAAGGTTTGGAAGCTAGTTTGTGTACTTGTCTAAAAAGTAAACAAGACAGAACATCAAAACAAAAGTCATCTAGCATAATGATACACAGCTGTGACAATTAGTTGAAAAACATTTTAATGTCATAAAAGAAAAAATTCAATCTCAGATCGAAAAACTATTGTATTCCATAAAAAATTAAACAAAGATCTTCCCAAGTTTTCACTAGAAAATCAGGTAGGCCTCGATCAGCCTTATTCACACCTGAGATTCATCCTCTGTTTTAGTACCTCCCTATTGATGATTTCAGAAGGAAAACAGTAGAACTATCTGAATTTAATACTTTGGCTCAAGCACAGGTAAATTTCTCTTTTTTTAATTCACCAGAGCACAGCCAAGGCAAGGCCACAATATTTAAATAAAAGGCAACAAAATATTTGCATATAAACAAAGGAAATCAACATAGAATGGAATGAAACTGTATAATCTAGCATATGGTTTCTTTGCTTTCAACTTAAAGTTCAGCACATAGATGTCTCCCCATTCAGCTCCTAACTTGCATAAAATGCCCAATTATATTTAGCAAGTTGAATATCCAAACCCAAGGGAAGTATTAGAGAGGTATGAAGTTAACTCCTACTTTCAGGGCTCAAGTCAAGGTCTGCACCATTTCTCAGATGAAAAGCCCTAAGTATTTCCTCCTACTTTAGGAGAGGTTCTACCTATTTTAAACTCAGAACTAGAATCTCCTGGAAAACAGAGTCATTTTTTCTTTTAACAAAATACAGCAAACTGCAGCAGAAGTATTTGTTTTAATAAAACTTAAGATGACATTCATATCAAGGAATGTCTGAATTTTACATGAGATATTTAATAAGTGAATTAGAATAAATTTAAATAAAAGAAGTATAATCTACACAATGAATCCTGACCTTCATCCCATTATTTTTAAAAATAAGCAGACAAATTAAATATAAATATAGTGTTATATTGTCATTATTCTAATGAAATGGCCAAGTATGGAAAATAAACATAGAAGAGTCAAAATAATTTTGAACCAAAGCTATAGATATAAAAATTATTCATTCTGAGTTAATGATCTACAAATAGTCTAAGTGATCACTGTGGTCTCAGAGTTTATGTTCTCTCAAAATTCATTTTAAACCTCATGCCCACTGAAATATACTAAGAAGTTTAAGAAATAATCAGGCCATAAGGACTCTGCCCACAAGAATGGGATTAGTGCCTTCCTAAAGGAGGCTTGAAGGAGTGTTTTCTTCCCTTCCACCATGTGAGAAACAACAAGAAGGCACCATCTCTCAATCAGAGAACAATGAATCCTGGGGCATTTTGATCTGGAACTTTTCAGCCTCAAGAATCATGAGAAATAAATTTCTATTGTTTATAAATAGCTAGCCTAAGGTGCTTTTTATATCACCCTGAATGAACTTACCCATGTTCTATCTTAATTTCTTGAAAGTTATTATGCACTGCACAAGAATGTTAAATTTTAATATGGTCTTATAAACTAAGCTACAGTAAAAGTAGGCATGCATTAGTACCAAAAAATTTCATAGTATACCTAGTATAGTTTTATGTAATATAAATTAATTTGTTTGAAATACAAAAATATTGTTAAATCATTGTTCCATAAAACACATTAAAATGGCAAAAGGTCTTTTGATTAATATTCATTCAGAAGATTTCTATGTGTCATAAAATTTTATAATGTTCCTTGAAAGAGTGTCTACTTGCAAAAGATAAATTGATTCAATCCATGCTTCACACCATATACAAAAAATTAACACACCATGGATCATAGACTAAGTGTAAGGGCCAAAACACTCAGAAGAAAACTTAGTATGAAATCTTTTTCAACTTAAAAAATGGTTTCTTAGATATAATAAGTTAAGTATAAATACTTAACTTAAGTAAGTTAAGAAATACTTAAGTATTTAACTTAAGTATTTCTTAACTAAATACTTAAGTTAAGAAAAAAGTATAAATTGGACTTCAATAAATTTAAAACTTTGTGCTTTAAATTATACCACTAATAAAATGAAAAGTTAATAAACAGAATAGAAGCAAATAGTTTAAAAGTCATAAATTTGGTGAGACTTGTATACAAAATATATAAAGAATCTTCTAATTAAAAAATAAAGGGACAAATATCTCAATTAAAAATGTGCAAAGAATTTGAATAGATATTTTTCCAAAGAACATACCAAAAAAGATCAATTCAAACTTGAAAAGGTACTCCATATCATCAGTCATGAGAGAAATGCAAATCAAAACCACAATGGTACCACACTAGTTCATATCCACTATAGTGATTATTCAAAAAGATAGGCAATAGCAAGTGCTGGGAAAGAATATGGAGAAATTAGAACCTTCATGCATTTCTAGAAGATATGTAATATGGTTCAGTTCTTTGGGAAACAGCTTGGTGATACCTCAAATTGTTAAAAATTGAAATAAAATATGATCCAGCAATTCCAGTTGTATACCCAAAAAACTAAAATATATATCAACACACAAAAGTTTATATACAAATGTTTATGGTAGCATCATCTATAATGGAACTAATGGAAACAATTCAAGTGTCTATCAACCGAAAAATGGATAAATACAATATGATATATCTATATAGTGTAATACTGTTTTATATTAAAACAAAGTAAAACTTCAATCATACTTCAACATGTATGAAC
Organism: Ictidomys tridecemlineatus; assembly: GCF_052094955.1. NCBI lineage: Eukaryota > Metazoa > Chordata > Mammalia > Rodentia > Sciuridae > Ictidomys > Ictidomys tridecemlineatus. The sequence goes on from NW_027521499.1 coordinate 179,329, forward strand.
CTTGAAAACATTATGCTAAGTAAAAGAACCCACATATTGTATGATTTAATTTATATGATGTATTCAGAAGAAACAAATCCATATAGACAGAAACTAAATTAATTGTTGCCAGGGTAAGGGGAAGGGGAAAATGGGAAGTGACAGCTGATATGTGTAGGGTTTCTTATTAAGTTAACAAATAAAAATGTTCTAAAATTAAATGATGGTGATGGTTACACAACTATGGGCCCTTCATCACTAGAATAACAAAAATGAAAGATCACTCTATGATATCATTACACCCTACAAAATTACAGGAAAAATAGTTAAATGATACCATCACAGAAACACATCATCCCTTTTGTGTTATTAAAGCATCACTTCTAATCAAATTGGAGATCAGCCTCCAAAGTGATCACAAGGTGATGAATTTTAGGAGTGTCTCTTATCTTCTCCTTCCTGATAAATGAGGTCCCAAACAAAACAAAACAAAAAAACTAAAAACAAACAAAATATACAAAAAAATGAGCACAACATAAAAGCAGGGTTTTTCATCCTTTGTTCCATAAAACTGGTTAATAAAGAAATTTGAAATAGCCATAGCAATCCTTAAGAGATAATAATGTACAAGAAAATAGCAACTATTGTCAAATAATCAGGAATTGAAAATCAAATACACAAGATATCTTAAAAGCCCTGCAATGACTGTCCAGAGACAAGAGCCAACAGAAGTTTTTCATAATGCTTTTCATTTCTTCCAGTCAGTTTTAAATTACTTAAGCACTATTGACCACTTACTTTTATTTCATGTCTTATTTTCAGATTTTCATTAAGACTACCTGCTAGTATCTAAGAAAAATCACAGCAACAGACAATACTAGAAATACAGTAGAAACTACAGTGTGATGTAAATATGCCACAGGCCTAGAGAGTCTAACTCTTACTTCTGAGTTATTTCTGTAACCTGTTTATTTATAAGAAGTTTAAAGTGTTGCTTTTATTGTATTAACCTCTAAATACCCTTACAAAATGCTAACTAGTGAACAGTATAGGAATAGAAATACTTAAAAGTGTCTTGTTCAGTTATTACATCCCATGTTGCAGAGCTCTACTTCTGAATTTTAAATAATAATAATTTCAACAAAAGTTGCATGAAAAAACAAGATATTGACTGGTATAAATATTAAATATTGTTTTTATTTCAAAATCATAAACTTAAGACACAAAATATTAATTATTTTTGTGCAGACATACTTCTGAGCTTTTCATTTCTGCTTTCACATAATCATTAATATGAACCCTTCCTGAGATTGTGGGGTGTGGCGGAGCCTGGAGAGCGATGTGACTGTGGGCGTGGACCTGAGCAATGCAAGGCCTGCTTCCTCTGGCAGGCCTAGTAGCTCTGGTCGCACTGCGTGGCTGGGCTGCTATGGGCTAGGAATTTTCTACACTCAAGAAGAATTGTGGAAGAGTTCGTTTGACCTTCTGATTTTCAAGGTGGAGTCACCTGCCCTTGTAGCCACTCTGAGCATGTGGCTCACAGGAAGAACTTCAGGTGCCTGGTGCTGTGTATACAGGAGGCCATGGCTATGGAAGAATGAATTCAACTCTTTCAAATATGTGTGTGTGTGCAGGGCTGGGGATAGAACCCAGGACCCCACACATGCTCCGCAATGGCAATTTTGTGCATGTGTATGTGTGGTGGGCACTTGGGATTTAACCCAGGCATGCTCTACCACTGAGATATTCCCCCCCCAGACCTTTTTATTTTTTCATTTTGAGAGGTATTGGTGAGTGGCTAAAATTGACCTTAAACTTGTGATGTTCTTCTCTCAGCCTGCTAAGTGCTGGGATTATAGGTGTGTATCACCACTCTTAGCTCAGTTACAGCTTTTTTTTTTGGTACCAGGGATTGAATCCAGGGCACTTAATCACTGAGCCACATCCCCAGCCTATTTTTATATTTCATTTAGGCACAGAGTCTCACTGAGTTTCTAAGTGCCTTGATAATCTGCTGAGGCTGGCTTTGAACTAGGGATTCTCCTGCCTCATCCTCCCCAATTGCTAGGGTTACAGGTGTGCATTGCTCCGGCTCAGTTATAGATTTTAAAGACAAAGATGCATATATCTTCGAAAAGTTTCTTTGGATTTTTCCTTAAAAATACTGTGTGGGTGCAGGTTAACTCTTCTGTACCTATTGATTTTCTGTGTGAATGATCTGTACATGAACAAAAGCAGGGTGTTGAAGTCCCCAGCTGTTACTGGCCTGAAGTCCAGCACTCTAGAACAAATGGACCTAACAGACATCTATAGAACATTCCATCCAACAACTGCCGGATACACAATTGTCTCAATAGTGTGAGGAACATTTTCCAGGATGATCACATGATAGGCTACAAAAAAGTCTCAATAAATTTTTAAAAATTGAAATAAAAAAAGTACTGTGTGGGTTTAAGACAAATGTTTGGCATGATCATTTATTTTTAAATTTTATTTTCCATAAAATAAAAATACAGAAAATCACACACACACACACACACACACACACACACACACACACACACAAATACGAACCCTTTCTCAATAACTCTCTTGGGTAAAAGATTATAACAGGTAACAGATAGGAAAAGGATACAAATGTCCAAGATTTAGCCATGAGATAAATATCTAGCATATATCCATGCCCATTAATTTGCTCAACTTGCTTAGTATTTGTCCTTAAGATTTCAAAAGCTCAAACTATATTTTAACCTCTGAGATATTATGTTAAAGTAGTATTTCACTATTTAGCAGCTCAAAATATGAATAATTTGCAATAATCAAGAAATAATTAAAATATATGTTTTCACTTTTCTGCAATTTTTTGAATTTTTCTGAGCCTGTACTGATGTATCTATAAACAGTACCCAATTCTATCATTTTCCTTAATTTTATTAAAATTATACAATGGAAAGAGGTAAGAATAGTTCCTAACAAAATATCCAAAAGTATTTGTGTGTGTGGGGGGGGGGCTGGGGTTTGAACCCAGGGCCTTGTGCATGTAATGCAAGGACTCTACCAACTGAACTATATCCCCAACCCCTTCAAAAGTATTTCTACCAATTTTAAATTTTAAATAGTGCAAGAAATTAATAGTCAAACATTTGTCTTACATTAAAACTGTAATAGATAAATGAAAGAATTTTTATGCAAAAGCTGTTATTAAGTTGCACAGAGATAGATAATGTGTCCTTCTACTTTGAGTAATAAAAGTAAAAGAATAATGGGCTGAGGTTGTGGCTCACTGGTAGAGCGCTAACCTAGCATGTATGATGCCCTGGGTTCAATCCTCAGCACCACATATAAATAAATAAAGCTAGAAAAAAGAAAAAGAATAAGGTTGTACATAGGCTAGAACTAAATGACCCTGACTTCCTTTCCTGAGGCTCTCAGAAATCCAAGTTAGTAAGCATCAGAGACAGTGAGAAAGTAAGTATGTATCCAAATGACAGAGTGCATAGGATTACAAAGTGGAATCTTTCTGTGCAAGTAGTATAAATTTCACGTTTTTATTCAAAAACATGTTAATACACAACTTTCAGATCCTTTAATACTACAGCATTCAGTCTTTCAGTATAGTGCAACTGTCTACTGTTTACCTTAAGTTGCAAAAAGTTTGACTAAGTCACTACTCACCCACTGAAATGACAGAATTCAGGTTTAAGCTGTCAATGTGCTTCTACCTACTGCAACCACCACCTAAATGGACCCCTTCCTCCTTTTGTGTGAATTGTACTTGGGTTCCTATAAATATTGATTCTAGAAACTATATCTCTAATAAGAAATCCAGCTCTAAATCAAAGAATTTTCAAATAATGATTATAAGATATTGCTAGTTACATTATTGTAAACTTTGAATAGCCATTAATAATTTTTTAATGTTTTGTATAAATTATTGACACATAATAATGAGCTTCATTTTGACATATTCACAAATGCACACAACAGTTTTCTTCATTTCAATCATTAGTACTTCCTCCTTTCCTGCCTCCCCCTGATTCCCTTCCTCTACTGGTCTTTAATAAGTCAATTTTTCTTGTTTTAATAAAAGATATCTTCCTTAAAATATTGTTTTATAAATTTTATGGCATTAAAATATCTAGAGCACAATTACTAACCCCCTAAAACACAAATCAAATTAGAAGAGAGTAAGAAAAAAACAAAGTTCATTTCCAAAATTTGTGCTGTTAGCAAACAGTTTTTTAAGGTATGACTACACTAAACAGTGATCATCAAGGGCCGGTAAAATATGTGACACTACTGGAACAAGATTAGCACCTTAAAGCTGCTACAATCAGGACTCCTGCTGACATTTACAGAGTCTTTATTGATGTTGTGAATGGAGAATATGTTCCTTGTAAATCTATTCTGAAGTCTCAAAGCAGAGAAAATAGTGTTTGTAGTGATATCAGTGAAAGTAGTGATGCTGAATTTGATGATAGGAGGGAGTTTTGAGGAGTATTAGCTGTGAAGAAGTCAATTGCAGTGACACCAGTGAAAGCATTTTAGAAGAAGAACCACAACAAGAAAATCATAAAAATAAACTGCTGAGAGCCATAGCCTAGTCAGAATGATGCATGGCATTTTTGCCAGAATGGAGAGGTTGAGAGGTGATGCCAGCAAGCCATTGAGATGATGATGGTTATGTTAAGCTGTGTATTCAATTGTATATTAGAACCCTGCTGTCAGTCTAAGGCGCTTTTGAGTTCTCCTGGGGATTCCTGGTGAGTTGGTGTTGGTTGGGGAAGTGATGGAGGAGGGATTTCCAGTTGGTGGGTGGTGTGTCCCTGGGGAAGGCCGCATGCGTGGTGATCTGGAGAGTTTGAAAATAAAGTTTTTTCCTGCTTGAGTGGCTCGTGATTTGTGCCCAGCCAGGCTGTGGCAATAAACTTTTGCCATTATCAGGAGCACCTGAGGCTTTTTCTGGAACTGTAATAGAAAAAGAATTTTTATCCCCTTTAACACCACACCCAGTCATTGCTCATCCTGTACTACTCACCATTCTGGAACAAAAAGAATTTCTGTCAGAAGTATCAGAAGAAACTGCCAAAAGGGTTTCAAAGTTCAAAGCTGCCATATTTCAACAGAAAAACTAGGAAATGGGAGTTTACATCCTAAAGCCTAGTTGTGAATTTTTAGAATGTATAAGCAAAATACGTTACGTGTACTTTGAAATAAGGTGTTTTGAATTAGTTTGGTACAAGCTCTCTTATTCTTATCAGTGATATTACAAAAATCAAAGTAAATGTTGGAATACAGTAATACTCAACTTGTTTTGTTAATTCTCTTACTACTAAGTTGCCCTTACAATTTTGAATTATTTTTCAAAAAACACAGTTTGTACACATTGCTTTTGTGTTTTAAACTAAATACAAGCAGTTTTGCACCAGCTGTGATATTGTGTGTACCATAATGACCATTTAAAAGAATCTTTTAAGATATCAAATGATTCAACAATTATATTACTTGCTTTTGCATTTTAAAGGCACTTTTAAAAAAAATCTTCTTTCCTCATAGGTTTCCTAAGCTACGTGGCATTTTAAAAGAAAGAAAGAAGAACAAACAAACAAATACACAAAAACCCCTTTCCTTTGAATGTCATACTGTAATCTTTCAGACAGAAAGCTACACTTACCTGTTGGGAAAGTTTCTTTGACTGGAAGAATGGTAGTTTGTAAAGCATTTCTTTTCAATTAAAATTTTTATGAAACTTTGTCTGTAAAATGTTGCAAACTTTATAATTTAGAACTGAATATGGAAATGTCTTTGATTCATATTTGTATATACCACACAACAGATTCTTGAATTCTTACAATTCCATAGGAACTACTTCTCCCTCTTCTGTATTATTTTCACTGGGATTACCTTTGGGAGAGAAGAAAAGTTTGTCTAGATGTTTTTAAAAAATGAATGAATTAATTTTTCAAATAAAATTTTTCTTAGGTTTTAATCTTTCCAACATTTTCATTCTTTAGGACTTCTTTATGACTACTAAATACCCAGATAATATAGTTACTTTGTTATTTTGTAGTAAAATTTCTTAAAGAAAAATTTAGTCTAACATTGAAAATTACACTGCAAGTGTTAATAATTAGCTTGATGTATGCTAAAATGTAGCTTTTAAAAAGCATTTTGCATTAGTAATAAAACAAGCCATCAATGCCAGTTCACTTTCTATTCATGGCTAAATATTTAAGGGTTAGTTATAGCTTCTTTAGTGAATTCTTGCTTAACCAAGATGAAATTATGTCCTAGAAAAGTAGAAGCTATTTGTAACTAGAACAGCACAACTGTAAAAAGTTTTATGAATAAATATTTTAATGACAAAGGGGTTAGCTTGAATCCCCAGTAATTAATGGATAAATTAGAAAAGAGAACTGATTTTGAAAGATCACCTAAAAATGTAGAAAATTTGTCCTATATTCAGTTCTGATCTGCTGTATGTTTTGTAGATAAAAACAATTTTTGTTTCAGTTAACCCTACTCCTAAACCAAATAGTGCAAACCACTCACAAAGGAGCTCTCCCTTTCCTTCCCAATTGCTATTTAAGTGATCCCCACTCCCAAAGCCAAACATGTTAGAAGAAGAACCTTACACCTGTTTGGTCTTATAGCATCCAGTCTGAATTTTTTGTCTTCATTTGCCACATATTTAGTGTATAGAAATGCTGAAGCTTTAGTCCATTTGTGGTTCACCCTATTCTACAGAACCCAGAATGAGAAAGCAAGCTGAGTAAAATGTGATTACTTATTCTATTTCCCTATCTCCATATTTTTTTTACTTTAAAATTCCATGGCAGCAATAGTATAAAGTAAGTAGCATTAAAAAAAACAATGCCTGTCTAAGTGACTAACAGTGGTATACCAGATGACTTGAGTAACTTTGGTGCCTGAAACAGCTTAGTGAAAGACAAAAGCAGAGCTCAAGTGTACAAAAACAAACATGAAAGAGAAAATGCAGATTGGTACTACCAAGAACTGCCGGTTCCATTGCAGTTACATGGCAGAAAAAAAGACTGAGCTCAAAAAAGAAAAACTCAGAGCCACAAGTTTGTGGTATGTTTTCAAGTACTTAGCAGAACTAGGTCTAGGACATCATTTTCATGCCTATCCTCCTTGCCACTGACTCATGCACAAAATCCTACCAACCCCCATGTTGGACCTCAAATCACTGGCAATCTAATACTAAACTACCAGATTGGTGATGTTGTAAGGCACAGCTGAGTTAACCCATCACTTCATATAAAAGTGCATTAGTATTCATAAGCTGCAAATTAAATTGCTCTAAAAATAAGCTATCATTTGTTTAACACTTCCCAAAATGCCTGAGAAGGAAGGGGAGGGGGGTTTATTGCAGAGAGATGGAAGTGGGTGTGGTGGGGGGAGTGTAATAAAAAAGTGTGTAGGGGGAAATTAGTGTTTTCATAAAATCATGTACAAAAGAAACAGAAAGGCCTACAAAGAAACACTGCTCTTAGGGAATTATTTCCCACTCTCAGGTACTATGGAAGGACTAACTTCAAGGTCCTTAGACAAGTGACCAAATCTATACAATAATGCTTTTACAAAGGAAGTACTTTCTGGGAAGGCAGCTAAATCTTTTCACAGAAAAATATGAGAAAGCTTCAGAAACCAGGATCCTTAAGGTGTGAAACAGGAGCCCCTCCCCTCCCAACTGCAGCCCTGGGCCTGCCCCACTTTGGGAAGTCCTGTGAAACAGTGTTGCAGATGTGGGTTGGTTTTGCTGGAACCAAGCATCAGCAAGTGTCCCTAGAGTGCTGGAGGTTGGGGACACCTCCTAGCTGAAATAGCAATGCACATGGAGAGGTGAACAGTGCTTTTCCTCTGGGCAATTCTCAGGGCAGCAATACTATTACAGAGCTTCATTATTGAAGCCAGTCTAACAGCTTTTTGTTAAAGGTGGATTCAGAAAAAGAAGATCAACAATTATAATGAGTAAACCTTAGAAAATGCATGGGGTGGGGAAGACAGTTTTATAACTTTCCACATTGCCAAAATTACCTCCACTTTTTCATTTTCAAAAGGAGCATGTAAAACAACTCAAACATTAAGGAAAACCCAAGTTCCTTGAACTCTTTTGTTATGTGAATCCTACTTAAGGTGTTGTTTGAAAAATATGACAAATATGCATTTCTAGAAACAGCCAATCAAAAGTACAGTCACTAAAATCTAGATACAAACTACTTTTTTGTAGGGAGGGTCATGTATATGCACATGAGAAAGTTTACACCTTTTGTAAAGACAACCCAACATCTTGAAATATGTTTTGTAAAAAAAAAAACCTGATTCAATCACATCCTATTAAGCTGTTTATTTCTGCACCCTTTGATTGAACATTAAGCTCACCTTTGTTTACTCCTCATCTGCACATATCACCCACACCACAGTCCAGTCCAACAAAATGGACACATTTGCTACTTTCATCACTATATTACCCAGCTTCCACTTACTCAGAAAACCAAAGTATTTGGAACAGAGCTGTTGGTTTATTTTATTTAGGGGAAAAATCAATATACAATAACAAACTTCAGTGTTTCTACTACTTAAAGTTAGTAAAAATCAGCAGAGGATTTTGGAGAAGTAAAATTGATCACTCTCACTCATTTAGGTGAATGAGTTAAAGTTGCACTAGCTTAATTCTATTTTAATAGGAAAATTGACACAATAATTTAAACTCTAATTTTAAAACATAGATTAGAAGCTCCAGGTTAATGTTTAAAAAATTAAATCTACTGTCTTAACTGCATGGTATAATCAAACTATCTTATAAGCTAGAAAAGAATATTTAAATTTATGCAGATTATATATGTATAATCAACTTATGCAATGATGGAAGAGGCTGGCTTTTAAAATAAACTTTTCAATTACAAGTCACCAGAAAATAAAAATGTAATAAACAATTTCCCAACTCTCTGAGTTTTCCAATAAATAAAAGATATTTCCAAACATTATAATTTGCATCAAATACCCTGAACTTTGGGGGAAAACCAGTTAATTTTTGGTTAAAAAACAATAATTTAAAACAAGTTTTATTAAAGTTAAAAGTGAGAAAGCTAAATAGTGATGGCCTCTAGATGTCAAAAGAATCATATTAAATTTATTGAATAAATTACTAAGATTAATTGCAGTCTAAAAAGCTTGGGAATAAAAGGAGGGAATTTAATTAAAATTAAATTAATTTAATGTCAAATGTTTTAATAGGAAGAAGCATACTTGAAATTAACATGAAGAGTAGATTTCTATTTTTAAAGAAAATAAGTGAGATAGCATTGCCAAATAATAGGAAATGATTTTATTTATGTAAATCATGGACAGATTCCATGTATTGCTTCTGAAACACTCTGGTGTTCTTTAGGGGTTTCCAGAATTTCCAAATATATCATCACTGGATAAATGCAAAAGAAACTGTTGAATAAAAAATACTCTTCATCATCATTTTCATAAACAAAACTCTCTATCAATGTTTTTAAAACTCACTAGACTCTATAAGCTTGCTGTGTTCCCCATAATATTTTAAAAGTGCAGTAATATTTGGGGAGATGTTCCATGATTATTTAATATTTTTATATACTGTCTATATAAAGAGTACTTCTCTAGCCATCTCTTGTTGAACTCCAAATCCCCCACTCTTCTTTATACTATAAGAGTGAATTTGTTCCCTATAAAAATGAAGAATGACTTCCAGAAAGCCATGAATTCTTTCACTACTTATTGGTGGGAGAATATGATCCAAAAATATTATGTTTACAGAAGTTCCAGACCATTATTTAAGTTTCATTTTGCAAGATATTAAAAGGTTTGCTTGCCCTTAGCTGTGCTACATTGAAATCAATACTAGATGACAAAATAAAAACTAATAAAAGACAAAGGCAACTTTTAAAACACATGTTAATAAAAATAAAGAAAGCTTTTAAGAATTTACAGTAGAATCTGTAGAGCATTGGTTAAAAACATTGACTGTTTTTATAAGGCTAAAGTAAAATAAACCCAATGCTAATAATCAAATTCATTTAAAACTTTAGCTTCCCTTTAGTTTATCCTGTATTTAGTATAACATTATATACAAACCTAAAAGTAAGTAAAATGCACAGAAGTTCATAATATGGTAATCTTTTATATAAAGGATTGCACCCAGGTACACTTTACCACTGAGCCACACTCCCATTCATTTTTATTTTGAGACAGGATCTCACTAAGTTGCAGAGATTGGCTTTGAAATTGAAATCCTCCTGCTTCAGCTTCACAAATATCTGGCATTACCAGGCATGCCACTGCCCCCATCATATCACATACATTATATTTTAATATAGAATATGGAACATTCATAAGATTAGTTCAACAAAATCTATAAAACTATTTTACCATGTTTTTAAAATTTGTTTCCAATTTTTACCCTTCCATTTCACTGTTTCTCTTATTTTAATAATAAAACCTTAGCCTACCACAGTTTTGAAAGTACATGTGCGTATCTAGATGGAGAACATAGTTTCCAGTCCCCATTATAATTAAATCTGGTTATATGACTAGATTCTGACCAGAGATATGTGAGAAGATGTTCAACTTCCTTATCACATTCTTCAAAGGAAGTTGTTAGCCTTCTATTTCTTTCTTCTCTTCTCCTGTAAACAGCAAAATAATGGTGTGAGGAGCTTTGACAGCAAGGACAGGATCACACACCAAGAACAGTGAAGTGCAAGATAGAAGAAACCTGGAACCCTGGACAGAGCCACCTCCACCATCCTGAACTCCCTACCTGCCTCTACAGTGTTAGATGAAAAGTAATAAACTTTAATCTTGTATGAACCTATCTTGGTTCCTCTTTAGTGCTGTAACAAAATACTGTAAACAGGGCAACTCAAAAACTACAGAAATTTATTTCTCACAGTTGTAGAGGCCAAGTAGTCCAAGGTCCATGTGTCATAAGGCCTGTTGTCTGGTGAGGGCCTGTTTCCTCATAGCACTGCCTTCTTGCTGAGCCCTAACATGATAAAAAGAACAAGAAGCTCCCTTGGGCCTCCTTATAAAGGCACTAATCCCATCCATGAGGGTTCTACTCTTATGATTCAACCACCCTCCTAAAGGGGCTGCCTCTCACTACTATCAAATTGAGCATTCTGTTTCAATATAAGAATTTTGGGGGAACACAAAGATTCAAACCAGAGCAGATCCTTGTGTTTTTGTGTGACTTTGTCACAGAAGTTTATCTTCTTTGCTCATTTATAGACCAGACTTTAATTAATAAAATCACACATACTGGAGTTATTTATGTTTAAATGGTAAAGAGCACAAGTCCATAACCTATTACCCATGGCTTTATCCTGTCTACTATTCTCCTTTCCACCCACTGGGACATCTACTTATATTTTTGCTGCCTTTAGCAAGTACATGCTTATGCTTACCACCAGGCAAACATCTGATACAAGATCCTTCTTCCCCTGTTTCCTCCTCTGACCTGTTCCCTGCCCATCAGAATGTAACCCATGACTGTTTAGACTTTATGACCTTGGTGATAAAGCTTTGATTACTAGAAGGAGATAACAGAGGAAAGTGATTGAGAGAGTTGGTCCTGAAAGGACCCAACAAAGAAAAAGACCAATATATACACAAAGACCCCAGACCTATTCATGCTGCAAACCTCTTTTTAAAAGAAGAAAGCTTTGTTTGCACAATTATTCCTTCTCTATTGTTGAAGGATTCAGGTTTTCCAACTAATTCCAGATATACATGCAGTGTTTTCTCTGCTGCAGCTCTAAGCCATTATAGGTACCTAACACATTGCTGATAAGAATTTGCTTTGAGTTGGTGATGGTTTGCTTGATACCTATACATTAATTAGCACCTCTTTTGACCCCCTCAATACTCAAAATAATGTAAGAAAAATCCCACTCTTTGTCCATACTATGTTCAGAGAGTATGAGGCTAGAAAAGTGAACCTGCCAAGTGACACAGGCAAAAGCAGATGAAGTCCCTTGAGTCCTCCAAAATGCTTCTCTTGGCACCACACCACAAGGCTTCATTTCTCACTGAAATGAATGTTATTGTACTCATTCTGTAGCAACTGACAGTAAAGCCCCCAATTCCCTGCCTGACAAGCAAGAATCCAGGGGAGCCTTCTTAGCATCTTCTAGGGCAGATGGGAGTTAACCATTCACAAGTAGGTCTGGTCCTAAGCAATTTGAGGTGTTAAGCAGCATAACTCATTGTATCAATGTTTCCTCACCTTTATATCCTGTGTCTCTTATTAATAAATGTGTAACAACTTCTTTAAAGTGATTGAAATTTCAATGTGAAACAAACATCTTGGCACAGAGTACCTCAAAATACACTCTTTTTCTCCACTAGTCCAAATTTTTGTAATAGTTTATCCTAGAGAAAATTGCCCCCAGTTGGAAGTCATTACTGTCTGTGATTTGAAATGTTCTAAGATGAGACTCTTTTCTGTGCATAGAGTCTGGTTCCTTCATTTCTGTGACTATTGAAATAGGACAACTTTGGATCTATCATTTTATGTTATTGGAGAAATTTGTCCACTGAATTCTTCAATTTAAGGAAAGATTCATATATTCCAGAATACAAAGTATTATTTTCTCTAGATACTGTTTTGTAAAATTTGTATATCTGTGTTGTAAGCACAAGATTATCGAATGTGCACTTAAATAGAAGAGAAACATTCCTCTGTATGATGAAATTTCTCAGCTCAACACCACCAACACCCTGTTCTATACTCACCTGAAAAAGCAAAAAAAAAAATCCCCACAATATTTATCTGTGTGGTTGAAGATTAGCTCTAAAATGCCCTCAAATAGGACTTGGATGGCAGAAGAGAAGAGGCTACCATTCTCTGAGGATGGCTGCAGGTCATTCATGGGATTTACACTGTATTCCTTGATAGCCTTCATTTTGTTGATGTAGCCTGAAATTCCTAAGAATCCTAGCTGCTCCCCAACCAACTTTTTGACAGCATCACTTTTTTAGGGCTTCATTCTGAGATAACAGATGATAGTTCCCTTGACTTTGACTTCCAAACTTTTATAACAGGTATAAATACCTAATTCCAATGTTAAAACACTCACACCAGAAAACATAAAGTGGATTCAGTTTTCCCAACTAATTCCACCTTAGTTGGAAAAAGTAATGTGGAATTAGTTGGGAAAACTAAACTAATACATGCAGTGTTTTCTCTGCTGCAGTTCTATGCAATTACAGGTGCCTGACACATTGCTGATAAAGAATTTGCTTTGAGTTGGTGATGGTTTCCTTGATACCTAAAAATCTGAAATGCTAATGAGAACATCCACCCAGTAGACACATTTTACCTCACATTTAACCATTCCCATAGTACCCTAGCCTGGGCTTCCAGAAAGCTACTTTTTGGAGAAAATTAAGATGAATCTGTGGCACAATGCATTTTGAATTGACTAAAAATGATTTAGTTTTATTTATTATATTTCCTCAAAAAAAGAGGTTTGTAAAACTAAATTCAACTCATATAATTTCTTGACTTGTAAATTGAAATTTTCTGTCCTAAAATGGAATTTTAAAGAAATTTATCAAAATTAATGTGCAAGTTTCAGTCTAAAAACTGTGTCATATATTCTAACAGGTTACAAAAAAATGCAAAAAAAAAACAACTCAAAAAGAGTTTATAACAAAGAATAAATAGCACAAGTTTTTTTATTATATGTTTCCAGAGTTCACAAATTATGGTGATTTAATTTGCTCAATATAACACCTTAATATAAACATATGGGATTACTCATGTCCTGATTCTTTAATTTCCACCTAAATTTACACTTTGAAGATTATGAGAAAAGAAGTCTTACTTCATGTCAATAGATATCCTCATGAACATATATAATACTTTAGATTTGAGTGTACATAATTAAATTTCTGCCTATGAAGATGCAAAAATATTTAAAATGTTGTAATTAAAACATTGATTTGGGTTAATACATTATTAGTATCCAGAAAATAATATGCTTTTACTTTATTACTTGTCTGAATTAAATAAATAAAAGAATGTACACATATGTATAATGTCTCAGCATAACAGCTACTGAGTATTAGCTTAGTTTTAAAATTCTAAATAAATGTGAAAATAGAAGTGCTTAAATAACTATTTGGGCATACCCATCATAATATTTTTGATTATATTTAACAAATGTATTGTGTGTAAAAACCTGGAAGAAAAATTCACTAAAAATATATATTTTAACCTTAATATAACCATTTTCTTTAATCAATACATAATATTTGTAAAACTGTGAAACAAATTGGCATATTTGTGCTGTTCTTTACCATTTAAAATAAGCAATGATGTATATAGGTATTCTCAAGTGTTTGGATGTATCTTTCAAAACTCCATTAGTAAATTGAGTCTGACATTATTCAATTAAGCCAGTATTTTAAAATACATCCAGGTTGTGGATGATGGGAAGTCATGGTGCTCAATGCAGAGCAAGATATTGTGTTGGATTTAAAGTTACTTAACATACTTTTGTGACTGAATTTATATATTTTTTTATCAAATTAGCAGCAGCATGAACCAAAATGTCAAGTAGAATTGGGGAGAAAAATGTAAAATTGAAATTTAAAAATCCATAAGGTTTCCATTTTATTTTCTTCAATATGGAAAATAAGACTACTATTTGCAGCAAAAAATTGCCTTTTGATTCCTGAACATGAAATTTCAAAGGCAGCAGCTGACCCAAGGGGCCCTATTGAGGACTGAAATGCCCACTTCCTGTTTTCCAAGCCAGGCCTCTGGCTAGGCTAGACTATGAAGGGTATGTTTTTTTCTAATTTGTTCACCCCAGCAGGTGCCTTTTTCTCATCTATCCTCCAGAGATAATGCATTTTCCTAATTGGACAGTCCAGAGTGTATGCTTTTTCTATTTTGCACAGAGCATTGGATGCTTGGCCATCCTGCCTCTCTACCCATTGGACTAGGAGAACTGTGAGACCAAGGAGACCCATCTTCAGGGAAGTGATACACACACAAACTGGATCAAAGCCGACAGACTCAGGTTAGAAGGCATGTAATTGAATACAGTATGAAGATGGAAACTGATGAATTGTGCCCGTTTTCCATGGATTCAGCTGAATCTGCAGAGGTACCTTTATTTTCATAAAACTCTGTGTAAGAGGTCAGTTCCATTTAGAAGAGTTTAATCAATGAGAATTGATTTAAGAAATCACTTATTGTAACATGGGCAACATTCAAGAAAGTAACAAATGATAAGATTCCCCAGACACCAGCACCAGTGGAAACATTACCACTATTCTGTTGAAGAGGACCAGAAAGAGTCAGAGCAGTAGGAAGAGGCTGACATCATGAACTGAATGAATCATACCCAAAGTGAAGTGCCATAGAGGACAAGGAGAAAAAAATGCCCTGATTTTTCTCCTTTTGCCCTCTGTTCCTCTGTTTCCTTGCCAAACCCCAAAAGAAGACAGGACAGGGGAGCTCAGGCAACACAATATTGAGTATCAGACTATTGGGGCACAGAGGAGAGCAATTGCAAGGTGAGACATTACTACCACAAGATGCAAATGACAACGAGGACAACCATGATGTTGGGGACAGGTAGATTTAGTGAGCCTTAATCTATGCTAAGGATTTCACCTCAACTTTATGAAGTCAGTTCTCTTATAATCCCTGTTATACAAATGGGGAAATTAAGGCAAAAAGAAACTAAGTTACTTGTCTTCCATGGTACACAGCCAGTAAGTACACTTTTTGTGGTACACAGCTAGTAAGTACTGCTCTGAGACACATGTTACATAGTATAACATAAAACTAGTGGGACCTTGTCTCAAAATGAAATTAAAAAGGCTGGAGATGTAGCTCAGTGGTAGACTGCTTGCCTAGCATGCAGAAGTTTTAGGGTTTGATCCCTAATAGTATACCCCTTCTCCAATAAAATGGTTTCAAAAGAAATTACAAAGTTAGCCCCAAGAAGGCTTTGCTAACAAGCATTTTCAACTGAGAAATTCTAGTCTTTATTAGAGTTAAGCTCTGATTGTGACCTTATTTTTAACAGAGGGTCATGGTCTGTGCCATGTGTGAAATCCATGAAAGGTACCCCTAAGCCAACATGTGAGGCCCCTGAACTGAAATCTTGGCTTCACTTAGTGAATATCCTCACCTTCATCCCCCTATCCTCCAAGTACATACTGTCATGTTAGGTGGCAATAGTTAATATTCACTGGGCATTGGGCACATTTTGGGCACTGTGCAAAGTATAAGTTATGCTACTTCTCAATAAATCTATGAAATGAAAGGCAATTTTATAATTAAGAAATTGAGTTTCAAGGAGATTGAATGATGAAGCCACAAAAGTCCAGCTAGGAAGTTGTTCTGACACAAATGGTTTCACTCATGCTCTGAGTCTTTAAGCCACTAGTTCTCTGAGTATAGGAAACAGATGAAGATTATGAACCAGCCTAGAACTTTGGAAACATGGAAACACCCCTTGAAAAGCACAACAAAACTTACAAAAGAAGAAAAAAAATCTGAAGCACTTTATAAATGTTAAATAAATTTAATCTGTATTTACACAACATATACATTTAACTATTCACCACATGGTACTCCATAAATATGTACATTTTTAATGTATTAAACACATTTGATAAACAATTAAATTTAAAAATAAGCTTTTACACAAAGAATAGTACCAGTTCAGATTGCTTTAAATCATTTAACCTAATTCAACAGAATTAATGATTGAAAGATGATAATTATTAAAATTTGAAAGCTTTTGATAATCAAAATATACTCTTTGAAATTGAAAAGGCAAGTCACAGACTGGAAAGAAGTATTTGCAATACAAACAACAAAACATGCACATCCAAAACATTAAGTCCTCTAATATATCCATTAAAAAGAAAGAAAACCTAATTTAAAAAAAAATGAGAGAACTTGAAAAGACACCTCACAAAATATATGAAAATGGGAAAAAAAGCATATGAAAAAGTGACAAATGTGATTACTTATCAGGAAAATTCAAATTAAAAATACAAAGTACCACTCAAACAAAAGAGAAAATGCTAGTATTGGTAAGAATGTAGAGAAAGTATAACTGTTGCATACTGTTTTGGGGAGCCTAAATTTTCAATCATCTTTGAAAAAGCTGGTCATATACTAAAGCTCAACATATGACTAACCCAAAACCAAATGTCTGCCCATAGAAAAAGGTCATTACATCCACCTAGACATTAACAATGATATTTATAATCTTGATATGGAAACTAACCTCCAGTCCATCTATGATAGAGTGGGTATATTTTGAGCATCTTAGGTATGCAAATATATTTTTTTCAAGTGACATTTTATGAAATCAATTTAGATTAAATAACTCAGATGAAAATTTAGCATTATATTGAAGTATACTAAAAGTGTAAAATTCATTCTGGACATTGAAGACTGTATGAAAATAATTCAGAATAGTTCATATATAAAGTTGAATAAGTGCAGTAATAATAACATTTTATGTAAATTGTTTCAAATAAAATATATTATTAAATCAATTCATTTTTCATTCTTATCTTTTTAAATATTGCCACTGATACTTTAAAATTTCACATGTAGCTTATATTATAATTCTGTTGCACAGTGTTGATATAATATATTTTGTGACAATATTAAAGGACTGAAACTAATTGATTTGCAGAGGTATCTTCACCCAGCCATTGAATAATATACTATTTCCTCCAGTGTTCATGTAATGTGTACCAAAATAAAATATATTCTGGGCCAAAAATTCACTCTCAATGTATATCCACATACTCAATGATATAAGGGTTACTTTCACACTGACAACACTGGAATTAAGCTAGAAATCAACACTGGAACATAAATGGGGAATCCCCACATGTTTGACTGTTAACTGTTATACACATCAAAGACCAATGGGTCAAAGAGTGAAGCACAAAATAAATTAGAACATAGTTTTAACCAAATAAAAAACATTACATCAAAACTTGTGAGATATAGCCAAAGTAGTCTTTAAAGGAAGATTTGTTCCATAACACATATACTGGGAAAATCAAAAGGTTGAAAATCAGTAATTTATTCTTTCTCAGGAAATCAAAAGAACAACATAGATCAAAGTCAAAGAAAGATTGATGGAGATAAGAGAATAATCAATGGAGATAAAAAAAAACACCAATAACAGATACAGTCAACAAAACCAAAGTTAATTTTTAAAAATAGAGATAAATATAATTTATAAACCACTGGAAAAAATGACTTTTTAAAAAGATAAAACTTGTGAGACATACCATAAAAGGATATTTTATTTATTTTAAAAGAACATTTTAAATCACATTATGTCAATTCGTTTTTTAAAGTATTAAGGTGGTTTTGTCTTACAAAATGTTAATTGTACAATGTTTTATATATCATGCACATTTATCTGAAACTTCAAAAACTTGAAATTGTTCAATTGTGAATCAATTGATTTTTGCCATTATTAAGGGCATCTTGTACATTCCCAGCAATCCTTTGGTGGCTTAATTTGAGATACTAATTTGTTTTGTGAAATATCTCCTTGGGTGTCTGCCTCATAATTCTTTTGACAAAATGTATAAAATGAAAAAAATAATTTCTTTTGCCACTTCATGAAACATAATTCTGTCTCTGTGTGTTTGCAAAAGTTTAAACTTCTTTATAGCTGATCAATGTTATAATCACAGATCCTGTTAAAACACATTTTTAAATGTTTTAGATATTTAATTTTGATTTTAAGTGATTAGACACTTCCCTTATAATGCAAGAAATTTATAATAGTTCAAATCTATTTTAGTTGTTCTTTGCAATAATCTTAACACAGTTTATCTTTACATACATTTTAACCTATGCACTGTACTATAATTAATATTTATTTAGATTGGTCTTTTGGACTGCTCTTTTTTCTTTTCTGCAGCATTCTCTAAGATTTGGCTTTTTTGTTTTGCTTTTATTTTGTTGGTCTAAAATGTTTACATTCATTTTTTAAGGATATTTTGGCAAGATATAGAATTCTAGGTTGAGTTTTTCTTTCTTTCATTACTTTAAATATATCACTACTATTGTCTTATCTTCCATAGTCTCTTAGTCAAGTCAGCATTATTCTTATTGCTGTTCCCCTAATGGTTTTGTGTCTTATTTAGTGGGACGGATTTTATATTTTTTTTTCCATATTGTTTTATTTTCTGCAGTTTTAATAGAATGTGATTAAAAGTGAGTTTGTATTTGTTTATTTTGCTTTGGCTATCATGAGCCCATGTTGATGTATCAACATATTCAGAAAATTCTCCACAAGTTCTTTTTAATAATTCTTCTGGTTCATTAATTTTTTTCTCCTTTTAATCTGAAATTCTGATTAGAATTTTTTTTTGCAACCTCCCACATTCATTTTAATTATGTGTGTGTGCGCGCGCGCGTGTGCGTGTGTGTGTGTGTGTGTGTGTGTGTGTGTGTGTGTGTGTGTGTGTATGTTGCATCCTTTCTTCTTTCTGTGTGTCAGTATGGAAATTTTCTTCAGACTTGTCTTCCAAATCACAAATCCACCCCCACCTGGCCAGGAGCGGGCGGGGCTGCGGGCGGCCTGCAAGGGTGCAACGCCCCCAGTACTGCTGAGGCTCTAAAGAATCCGCGTCCCAGCCCGGGTTGCTACGCACACTGCTTCAGCAGGGCCCGCTGGCACAGCCGCCTTGCGCCAGCGGCTCGCCAGGCAGAGCAAACTGAAAGTGCAGGGAGCACAGGGCCTGGGGCCTGAGGCGCTGCCCTGTCGCCGCCTCCTCCCCCCACCCTGTGCCTCCGCCCCCCACCCCGGGCTTCCCCCGGCGGCCCCACCCCCGCTCCCAAACCCCAGGCGCTCACGTTCTGGCTGTGCTGGCGGGAGGCTGAGCAAGGCCCCAGTGGCTCTGAAGGGGCTAGAACCTGCCATGCTCTGTGGCTGACTGCAGGACCGCCGCGGGCTGTGCTCTCCAGCCACCGGGCCACGCAGCTCCGTGCCATTCCTGGGCACAGACCCTCGGTGGGGCGTTGGAGGGCAGCGAGGTGCTCCCAAGAATCGCAAGAGGCGCAGACTCGCTGCTCCATTCTCACCAGAGACCTCAGGGCCTGGGGCTTGACCCAGAGGTGCAGCGAGCCCCTCAGAGCGGCAGAAGATATTTGACTTTGAATATTTAATATTCAAGATGATGTTAAATGAAGAATAAGAAATTTGTGTCTTGAGTTTTAGAAAGCAGGTTGTGGATGTAGTAAGTGAAAAATTTCTGTGCTGGGGATTTAACCCAAGGCCTCATGCATGCTAGGCAAGTGCTCTGTCACTGAACTACATTCCCAGTTCATGGGCCACATTAAGCCCATTATCTATTTTGATATGGCCTGCAAGTTAAGACTGGTTTTTACATTTTTCGATGAAAAACAAAATCAAAAGAAGAATACTGGAGCTGTGGGTGTGGCTCAGTGTTGGAGTGCCTGCCTGGTATGTGCGAGGCACTGGGTTTGATTCTCAGTACCACATAAAATTAAAAAAATAAATAAATAAATAAATAAAACTTAAAGTATTTTGTCCACCTTAAAAAAATAAAAATATAGAATGCTTTGTGTCATGTGAAAATTACAGGAAATTCGGGTTTCTGTGTGCATAAAGACAGTTTTATTGGAACCTAGCCATGCTCATTTGTTTATATATTGACTGTGGCGGTTTGGGGGTACAACAGCTGACTTGAGTAGTTACCATTGAGACCACATGGTCTGCAAAGCCTAAATATTTACTACTTGGCTCTTTATAGAAAAAGTTTGCTGGTTCTTGGTCTATTACACAGTCTGGGCTCATTAAGTACTTATTGAATATTATGAGCTGTAGCTACACCTTGTCCATTGAAGGTTTTGCAGGGAATAATTGCATTTATTTATTGAGAGAAAATTGATCACCTTGCCTTAGTATGAGTTTTTTTGACAGACCCCTATTGAGCCCAGTTATGATACTCTTACTATATCTAACTCTGAAGAATTCAGTTTCTGACAAAGTGTGTTATTAGATTCTATTCCTTTTTCAAAGAAGTATCCCAAGTAAGAGGTTGGAGCACAGCAAAAAAGAACATTTTTCTTTACTCAAATTTCAGTCTATCATGTATTTTGCACAAATATATATTTGTTTTATATTTGTAAATACTGGATTTTGTATAGTAATATGTTACACAGATACCATGTGTAAGGTATGAGTTGTTGAAGTATTTATGTTGAAAAATTGGGGGATTTTTATGGAATATATTAACATATTAACATATTCCCTCACTTGATATTTATTGACCACCTATTATGTACAAATTTCACTACTGTTGTATTTGCGTTTAGGGTAAAAATGTTATATTCTTCCTTAAATAAAAGCTAAAATTGTAATTCAGGGGAAAAAAAGAACAAGACACAAATCCTTTCTCATGGTTTCAATAGTGCTATTAACACCATCAACTGAAAATTTAATTTCAATTATTTTATGTTTCATTTATAGAGGTTCAGTTTTACTCTTTTTATGAATTCCAGGCCTCTGCTCAAAATTTTTATCCTCTGTTCTATTGAACATACTAATCATAGTTATTTTAAAGTTCCTATCTGAATGCTCCAATAAGTGAATCACACAAGGGTCTCTTTTTATAGTCTGTTATTTTTCTTGGTTCTCATTCTGTTTCTGTTATATATCAGGCTTTGCACTTTTTTATCAGTTTCCCCATTGTGTAGAAAATTTTGGAGAAACTCTTAAGATATGTATGGTGTGAAACTATTAAGACATGAACGGTGTGAAACTATTAAGACATGAATGGTGTGAAACTATTAAGACATGAATAGTGTGAAAATACATTGTGTACAACGACTGTCTTGAAAAATTGTGTTCTATATGTAAAATATGAAATGAATTGATTCTGTCATCACTATGAACAAATCAGGATAAATTAAAAAAAATTTAATTGAGGAAACTCTAAGTGCTGCTATATTTCTGGAAAAACAAAAAGGAAAGGTTGTGGGTTGTTTTTATTCTGACAGGCAGAGAGATACTATTAGATCATTTTAATCCTTGTCCTTCTGATGTAATAACTAAAAGCCTGAGTTTTTAAGTCACCCCAAATTTGTGGATCTTGAATAGTCATCTGCTTCCTAGCACTAGTCAGTTGCAAAAATCTATGCTTACATATTTAGTCTTCCAGTCTATGCCTTCTACTAATCTTCTTGCATCTTAGATTTGAGTATATCAGATGACATCCCTGACTAGCAACAAATTTGTATACAGATTCCTTGTTCTTTCCTATGTGGCTTTTGACCCTGTGCAGCTGCTCTAGGTTGAACTCCTATTTATATCTCCTCTGTGCGGAGAACCTATTTTGTTTGGATTGCATTTACTCATAGCATGGTATAACTATCAAGTGTCCTCAGTATAAAGTTGTAACAATGTGGATCTTACTCTTAACTCTTTAAAGAATGCATTCCTTCAAATTTTTGCCAGCTCTAATGGTTCTCCAGTGCTGCCTTTATCATTTTTTTTGGCTTGGATTTTCTTCAGCTCTTATAATTTTTGTTAGCAGGTTAATCCAAGCAATATATGCTGCTCTGTCAAATATTCAGCAAACTCTAGTTTCCTTCTCCATAAAAAAGAGATACTCGGTGATGTCATGTTCACTTTTGTCTTAGCATTTTGTTCTTTCAGCTCCCTAGATTTCCAATCCAATATTTATTGATTTTTATTTTTATGTGATTTGTAGATTATTCAAAGAAATATCTAAACAATGTCATTGTAGTAAGAATCAAGACAACATGGTACTATCTAGATATATTTTGGTAATTGTGAATATGTATTATAAATGAAAAGTAACTCAAATTTAGAAAATATGTTTCTTGAATTTATGACAATTTTTATTCCTCCTCTGTTTCCCTATGTACCTGCTGGCATTTCGTAAGATTTAGGCTGTTATGGTAGATGAAAGGAATTTTAATGAGGTATGTGTTTATGAAATAAAGAGAGGTTTAATTTACACAAAAACTTTTACAATGAGCTGGGTATGGTAGTACACACCTGTAATCCAGGCTGCTCAGGAAGTTGAGGTAGGAAAATTGCAAGTTTGAGGCCAGCCTCAGCAACTTAGCAAGGCACTAAGTAACTTTACAAGACCCTACCACAAAATAAAAAATAAAAAAGGGCTGGAGATGTGTCTCAATGGTTAAGCATCCCTGAGTTCAATCCCTTGTAAAAACAAGTAAATAAAGGGCTGGGATTGTGGTTCAGTGGTAGTGACCACCTAGCATACATGAGGCACTGGGTTCAATCCTCAGCACCACAAAAATATAAAATAAAATATTGTGTTCACCTAAAACTAAGAAATAAACATTTTTTAAAAAACAAATAAATAAAAAATAAATATTTCACACTGAGAAAATAAATTATTACCCACAGAAGTCATAAGAAATATTTAGTAGAATATCTAAAAATATTCAAATATGACTTTAGTAAGGTCTCTGAATTAAAGGTGGATAGGGGCATCCCACACAGAGGATATACAAATAACTACTGAAAAAGTGCTCACAATCATTATTAGCACTTAAAAGACTTTGAGATATACACATCCCCAAAACATTTAAATGATTGTGTATTAATGTCAAAATAAAACTACAAAAAATCAAGAAAAATAGCAACTGGAGCATCCGTACACTAAGTGGGAGTGTGATTGTAGCAGCTTTAGAAAACTGTCTGTTGGTATCAGCTAGAGTGCCACAAGGTACACCTGTGACCCAAATGTTCCATATAGACACACAGTCTGAAGAGAAATGTATTTATGTGTTCTCCAAAAGAGATGTGAAAGAACATTTATAATAGTACTGTTTGTGATAGCATAAAACAAGAAGCTCCCCAGATGGCCATTAAGATAAAAATGAACACATTTTTACTATGTTCACACACTGGAATAGTATGTAGCAATGATAATGGAAAACTACAAGTATGTTCATGTAAACATTTAGTTGAAATTCACAAATGTACTAATGTTCAAAGGAATACTAAATAATCACAAATAGCACACACCATATGATTCCATTTATACTAACATCAAAAACTAGCAGAACTAATCCACTCTGTTAGAAGAGAAGGTAATTTGTTTTAGTCAGCTCTTTTACTGCTGCAACTAAAAAATCTGACCAGAACAATTTTAGGGGAGGAAAAGTTTATTTGAGGGTTCCCAGTTTGGGAAGTCTCAGCCCATAGACACCAGGCTCCCTTCCTTAAGGCTCAGAATGAGACAGGATATCATGCTAACAGAGGGAAAAAGCTAATGTGATGATCATAAATCAGAGAGAGGTCTCCACTTTCCAGATACAAATATATACCCCAAATGCCCACCTCCTACAGACACACCCTACCTACCTGCCTTCAGTCACCACTCACTTAATCCATATCAGCAGATTAATTCACTGATTGGGTTAAAACTTTCATGACCCAATCATTTCTCCTCTGAACTTCTTGCATTGTCTCACACATGTGCTTTTGGGGGATAACTCACATCCAAACCATAATTGTATTTTATTTGGGGGAAGCAATGAGAAGGAATCTGAGGGTGCTGGAATGTTCAGTTTCCTAACTTTGCATGTTGCTTACACAGGTATATGCATGTTTTGAATATATTGAAGAATTGTGATGTAAGCATTCTCTACATTTTGTTACATTTCAATTTTAAAAAAACTACAATAAAAACAAACAATAAGAAAAGCCCTCCCAAGCCTTGTGTGTCTTAATGTCCATTCAGCAATAAATGCCCCTTTTTCCTGCATCTTGCACCTATATTGGAATCTGTATTCTGAAGCCAATGCAATAAACTGAGCCTTCAGACAGAAAAAACCATTCTTGGCATAGTTGGTTCTTGAAACACAGCTGGCCATGGGAATCAGCTTTGGATGTACAAACAGGAGCAAACAGAGCCTGAGGAAGAGCCATGGTCCAGGATAGATTATCCTTCCAAGAAATTTTTGCTGAATACAATTACCTGGTAAATATCTGATACCTGCTCAGAGAGTTCACATTGGAGGGAGAATGGAGATGATCATGCTTGACATAGCAAGATAAATTTCATCAAACCAATAAAGCAAAGTAATTCTAGTGGAAAAGACACCTTCATGTGAATGGATCTTTTTTTAAGAAGTATTTTGGTCTCGGATTTTTATTTGTATTTAAACATGAGCATATTTAAACATCTTGCTCAAAGGGGAGAATATACAAGTAGGCCAGGGTTTTTGTGTTTAACAGGAATGGTGATGATGATAACTAATTCCTACTATGCATCAGAAACAGCACTAAGTTTCTGTTTTGTAAATGTCTATGTGTATTTGAGAAAATTTTATGTTACCCTCTTAGTATACATACTTTAGATGAATCTGCAACATGTACTAGAACAATCTATAATTAGATACACACAGGTTTATTTATGACTTACAGTTTCCTGGAAACTTGTTCTTTTATAACTGTTGAGCTTCTCAGTTTACCTTATGAAGGTTTTTGCCTGAAGTTTTTTTTTCTCCATATTAAAATGGCTACAGTGGTGTATTTGTTGATACTTTTATACTTCATATTTTTTACTGTATTTCTCTTATTTTTAGCCTCCCTCCATGGTTTTATTTCAGGTCCATCGATCCTGTATGTAATAGGATGGTATTTTATTGCACATAATTAGCTCTTTATTATGATTATCTTAGTTTATCAGATTTGGTGTTTTGATTATGTAATTTCTTATATGCATATATATTGAAATACTAATGTATTTAGAAATATTTCTATCAGGTTGTTTGTCTTTATTATCCTATTATGTATGATGTTTTTCCTGCCTACCTTTGGATTCATAAAATGTTTGTGTTCTCTTTTATTGCAACTATTTATTTTTAAGTGACAAAAGACATACATATTTATCAGGAATGTATACATCATGGAATGACTAAATCAAAATAATCATTGTATATAATTCACATTCTTATTTTTTGTGTTGAGATCATTTAAAATGTACTGTTGCCAATTGTCAATAATGCAATATATTGTTATTAACTATAGTCACCATGTTGTACAATAGAGTTCTTGAACCTATTCCTTCTCCCTATCTCTTATGAAAATTGTCTACCCCATGACTAATATCCCCCAACACTTACCTTCCAGTTCCTGGTAACAGTCATTGTTTTTTTCTGCTTCTGAGTCCAGACTTTTTACATCCCATGTATAAGAGACATCAGGAAATAACTGTTTTTGTGCCTAGCTTATTAAACTTAGTATAGTGCCTTCCAGCCTCATCTATGTTGTCATAAAGGATAAATTTATTTCTTTTTTAAAAAATAGTGCAGATGGACACAATACCTTTATTTTATTTACTTATTTTTTATATGGTGCTGAGGATCAAACCCAGTGCCTCACATATTAGGTAAGCATTCTATCACGAAGGCACAACCAGACCCCTGATTGCCTTCTTTTTAAAAGCTTAATAGTTTTCTATAGTCTACATATACCACATCTTCTTTATTCATTTATCCTTTGATAAAGAATAAATTGATTACATATCTTGGCTTTGTGAACATAAGAATGCAGATGCTTAGACATCCTGATTTGATTTTCTCTGGATATATAACCAAGAAACAGATTGTTGGGTCGTTTGATAGTCTTATTTTGTAATTGGTTGAAAATTTTTCATTCTATATTTTTTTAGTTTTGTTGATTTTATCTTTTTAAATAAACAACAGTGGAATGCATTACAATTCTTATTACACATATAGAGTACAATTTTTCATATCTTTGTATATAGAATATGTTCACACCTATTCATGCCTTTATGCATGTACTTCGTTGGTTGTATTTTTTGGCATTACAATTCTTTTTACACATATATACCACAATTTTTTATAGCTATATATAAAGTATGTTGACACCCAATTTGAGTCTTCATACATATACTTTGGATAATGATGTCCATCACATTTCACTACCCTTGCTAATCTTCTGCCCCCTCCCTTTCCCTCCCACCCAATTCCCTACCTAGAATTCATCTAATCCTCCCATGCTCCTCATCCCTACCCCACTCTGAGTCAGCCTCCTTATATTAGATAAAACTTTCAGCATTTGTTTTGGGGGGATTGGCTAACTTTGGTTAGAATTTTCTTCTCCAACTGCGTCCATTTACATGCAAGTGACATGATTTTATTCTCTTTTAATGCTGAGTAAAATTCCATTGTGTATATATGCCACATTTTTGTTATCCATTCATCCACTAAAGAGCATCTAGTTTTGCTCCACAGTTTAGCTATTGTGAATTGTGCTTCTATGAATATTGATGTGGCTGTGTCCCTATAGTATACTGTTTTAAAGTCCTTTGGGTATAGTCCAGGGAAAGGGATACCTGGGTTAAATGGTGGCTCCATTCCCAGATTTCCAAGAAATCTCCATACTGCTTTTCATATTGGATGTACCAATTTGCAGTCCCAACAGCAATGTATGAATGTACCTTTTCCCCCATATCCTCACCAACACTTATTGTTATTTGTCTTGTTTGTCTTAATAGTAGATGCCATTCTGACTGGAGTTTTGATTTGCATTTCTCTGATTGCTAGATATGATGATAATTTTTACATATATTTGTTGGTTGATTGTATATCCTCTTCCAAGAAGTGTCTGTTCTGGTCCTTGGCCCATTTGGTGATTGTGTTATTTGTTTTTTCAGTGGTTAGCGTTTTGAGTTCTCTATATACCTTAGAGATTAATGCTCTATCCGATGTGTGAGGATTAAAAATTTGCTCCCAGAATGTGGGCTCTCTATTAACTTCACAGATTGTTTCTTTTGCTGAGAAAATACTTCTTAGTTTGATTCCATCCCATTTTTTGATTCTTGGTTTTAATTCTTGTGCTATAGAAGTCTTATTAAGGAAGTTGGGGCCTAATCCTACATGATGAAGATTAGGGCCTACTTTTTCTTTGTTAGACACAGAGTCTCTGGTATAATTCCTATGTCCTTGATCCATTTTAAGTTTTGTGCATGGTGAGAGATAGGTATTTAATTTTGTTTTGTTGCATATGGATTTCCAGTTTTCTCAGCACCATTTATTGAAGATACTATCTTTTTTCCAGTGAATGTTTTTGGCACCTTTATCTAATATAAAATAATTGTAATTTTGTGGGTTAGTCTCTGTGCCCTCTATTCTGTACCATTATTCTACTGGTCTTTTATGGTGCCAATACCATACTGTTTTTGTTACTATTGCTCTGTAATATAGTTTAATGTCTGGTATAGTGATGCCACCTGCTTCAGTCTTCATGCTAAGGATTGCTTTAGCTAAATTTTGGATCTCTTATCCTTCCAGATAAATTTCATGATTGCTTTGTCTATTTCTATGAGGATTGCCATTGGGATTTTGATCAGATTGCATAATGGCTATATTAATTTACATTATACACCAAAGGTGTGCAAAATATTTTTTCCCCACATCTTCTATAACATTTGTTATCTGCTCCATAAGGGGTATACTAACAAGAATAAAAGTGATATCTCATTGTGGTTTAAAAATGCATTTTTCTCTAATGACTCATGTTGAGCATTTTATCATATGCCTCTTGGCCACTTATGTCTCTTCTTTTGAGAAATATCAATTCAGATCCTTGCTACTAAGTTATGTGGTTATATTTTTATATTGACATATGTGAGAATGACAAACTTCCCTCATTCCATAGGTTGTCTGTTCATTTTGTTGATTGTTTCCTCGCCTGTAGAGAGTTTTAGTTTGTTGTAATTCTATTTTTCCACTTTTTAAATTTTATTACCTTTGCCTTGGGGATTATATAAAAATAAAAAAGTATTAAAAAAATTGCTTGAACTATTTTCATGGAGATTTTCCACTGCATTTTCTGCTATTGGTTTTATAGTTTTAGGTATTATGTTTAAAGTCTTAACCTATTTTGAATGGATCTTTTTGTGAGATAAAAATGCAAATACAATTACATTCTTCTTCATGTGATATCTGGTGTACCAACACCTCTTAGTACAGAAATTGTCCTGGTTCCATTAAGTGTTCTTACCACCTTTGTCAAAAAAAGTTGG
The DNA here is from genome assembly GCF_052094955.1 of Ictidomys tridecemlineatus. Taxonomy (NCBI): domain Eukaryota; kingdom Metazoa; phylum Chordata; class Mammalia; order Rodentia; family Sciuridae; genus Ictidomys; species Ictidomys tridecemlineatus. Next base: position 208,462 of record NW_027521499.1, read on the forward strand.
CTCTAAGTCCCTGGGTTTATTTCTGAGCTCTCTATTCTGTTCTATTGGTTCATTCATCATCTATTTTTGTGCCAGTACCATGCTATTTGGGTGCCTAAAGCTTTATAGTATGTTTTGAAGTCAGGTAGTTTAATGCCTCCAGCTTTGTTCATTTTTTTTTCAAGATTATTTTCACTATGCTTGGTCTTTTATGAATCTGCACTAATTTTAGAATTTTTAAAAATATTTCCGTGAAAATGTCATCAGGATTTTGATAGGGTTTTCTTTAAATCTGCAAATTACTTTGGTCAGTATAAACATTTTAACACTAGTAATTTTTCTAATCCATAAATATAGAATATGTTTCAATTTATTTGTCTTCCTCAGCTTCTTTCACCGATGTTTTATGATTTTCAGTGTGATGACATTTGCCTTCTTAAATTTATTTCTAACTATTTTCTTTTGTGGCCACTATAAATGTGATTGCTTTGTTGTTAACTCTTTCAGTTTCCTATTAGTATATAGAAATTCTCCAGACTTCTTTGTGTTGACTTTATATTCAGCAACTTTACTGATTGATTTTTAATATTTTTTTGTGGATTCTTTAGAATTTTATAAAAATAAAATTATGTTCTCTGTAAATAGAGAATGTTCATCTCCTTCTTTTTCCAGACTAGGTGCCTTGTATCTCCTTCTTTTGCCCAGTGGTTCTGGCTAGAACTTTCCAGCACTATGCTGAATCTCTCTCTCTCTCTCTCTCTCTCTCTCTCTCTCTCTCTCTCTCTCTCTCTCTCTCTCTCTCGGCTTCATAGCCATAGGTTGCATTCCTTTTGTTATTTTTATAGTTTGAAATTTAAATTTATATATGTCAGATACCAGATAGCACACTCAAATTAGACATCTGAATTTGAAGATATTTTAGTAATACAAATATATACAGGGGCTGGAGCTGTGGCTCAGCAGTAGAGGGCTTGCCTCACACATGCAAAGCACTGGGTTAGATCCACAGCACCACATACAAATAAATAAATGAAATAAAGGTATTGTATTCATTAAAAATATTATTTACAAAGATGTAGGCAGCAGCTTGTAGATAAGCTATTAGGACAATGTTAACCCCAGCAGAAGCAACAGCAGTGGTGTCACTCCCTCAAGATCTGCAGGGAGATTGGAATATGAGTCCCAGAACTGGGACAGGTCTGAGATAGAGGAGCTGTGTCTACCACTGATCTTCTAATGAGGGCTCTTGCCTTCTATCTCAAATTTCTAATGTGGGCTCCACGGGTATCATCTTGAAGCCCAAAGTGAAATATGTATCTAAAGTGCATACAGATGATAGCCAACTCAATCTTTAGTGTGATATTTTTTAACAAATTTTATAATCAATGAGTATTTATCTCCTCTTTCTTACCACAACAAAAATTTTAATACAGTTTAATGACTCGCTAAAAATTGCTCTCCACCTCCCTGATTTTGTTATTATTTTAAGAATTTTAATTTTAAGTTAACAAAAATTCGTGATTAATTAGGTAGTCAGTAGTTACTTGTACTTACTTTCTGATATATGTAATCAATTACTGTATTCAACAGTAATTGTATCTCAAATCTGTATTGAGTATTCTGTATCTCACATCTCCCATTTGAGTTAACTTTTAATCTTGATGAAATAATTCTCTAATAATACTTTCCATGAGTGATGATGGTTGGAAAACCATCATAGTATTTGCTTTGTCTCACATTGGAGTGACAGTTTGGTTAAATATAAAATTTAGATCAATACTTCTATCTCTTGTACTTTGAAAATATGATTCCATTGTTTTCTAACCTGTGTTGTTGTTGATAAGAAACTGTTCACCTCTGTCTTTCCTTTGCACATAATCTGTTTCTACCATGTGGTAATTTTTAAGATTATTCTCTTTCTCTTTGATGATCTCCATTTTCACTAAGATGTGCTTATGTATGGATTTATCTTTATTGATTCTACATTCTATTCAGAATTCAATCTTTAATTCTAAAATTGACAATTATCTTTTCAGGTATCAATTCTCCGCTATTCTCTCCATTTGGGGGGAAATTCTATACAGAAATATTGATGTCTTTTTTGGCTTTGAGTTTTAGTCAACTTTTTATCACTGTAACCAAAAGACCCAATGAAAACAACTTAGAGGAGGAAAAGTTTATTTTGGCTCACAGTTTCAGATATTCAGCCCATGGTCAGCCAACTCCATTACTCTAGGCCAACATGAAGCAGATCAATATGGAATACGGCTACCTAGTTCAAGACAGGAAGCAAAGGAAGAACTCTGCTCATCAGAGACAAAATATAAACCCCAAAGTCATTTCCTTAGTGACCTAACTCCTCTATTCACATCCTATCCAGCTAATTCTGCAAATGGATTAATCCACTGTTTAGAGTACATCTATCATAAGGGTTTTTTTCCTTTTTACTAATTACTGTACTAGAACCAGTATAAATAATAAAATACAAAAGATTTATATGATATGAAGAGAAACAAGACTCTAATGGAAACTGTATAAATAAGCATGAGAGATGATGCTTTATTTCAAGGATAAAACTAACATGTGTAAGTTACTGTTCTTGCCCTTTTGGACTCAGTATATGTTACCTCCATTTGTATTTACAGAACATCCAAAGAAGCAGAAGTGTGTCTCATTATACAGAAACTTCTGCTGAATTCCCAGAATACATGCTTTATTTTATAAAATGCTACCCTGCAGCCACCTGGGCTAGTTTTCATTTCCCCAATAGGCCCTATACCTTTTCTTCTATTTTTCCTTCTACCTCTATCTGTGTTTGTTGCCAGTATAATTTGATGAATGTCTCTAACTTCATGTCATCAATGAATCCTTTCCTAGTTTCTCTCTACTTATCAACCTTTTAGACACGGACTACAGTCCCTAAAATATAAGATCACACTTTGAACAAAAAAGGAAAATATTGAGTATTCATTTAACTGAGTCAGTAGAAATAATTTACAGTAGAAATAGCTGTAAATTATTTTGGAATGCTATATTTTATGAAGTATGAAGTTTTTCATTTGAGAATTTAAAATGTATATTTTACTCTGTGAAGGTTAAGGATATATGACAGAATCTGAATTCATTCTGTATTGTTTCAAAAAAAGGAGTATGTTAATTAAAATGATTGTCTAACTTCTGAGTGAGGACAATAAGATGGACTTGGTGGGACTAGTGGTAGTCCTTAAAAGAAAAGGAAGAAAAGGCTAAGTCTCTGGCAATATGGGCTCTAATTCTCAATGGAGGCTAGGATGACAGCTATACTCCCAGCTCTACCAGGTAGGTGGGGCCATGGGCGGTCCTGTACAGATGTCACTTTCAGATTGCATCTGGAATGATCTCCCCTGTGAGCCAGGGATGGAGGGAGGATGACATTGTGGCTTCTGTGAAGTGGCAAATCTCAGGAGACAAAAATGAAAGGAGGACATGTTTGGAACTTTTGCCTCATTGTGTCCAGGTGTTCTGGTTTCTCACAGCACGTTCATTAAAGAGCTTCTCTTATTCTCAGATTCACTGCAACTGGAGGGCTCTGGGGTAACATTACCTTCAAAAAATTCCTGAGAGATCTGGACCTTATCCCAGGGGGACTATCCTTTTGGTGTTAAAGACTCTTTTGAAGTGAGAAATTACCTTGAAATACTTTCTCTGCCTTTTTGTTTCAGATTATAAACCTTGGATAGAGATGAGAGGGAAAATCTGCTGTGTACCTGAAAGTTACCATTTAACTCCTGATTTCCAAAAAGAGAAGATAGAATATCCATGGCATGTCTGTACCAGTGGGTTCACCATTTTATATATCATGATTTTACTTTCCCCTGGTGTTAAATCTAAAAGGATTGACTGGGAAGGCAGTAATGCCATCACCTGAAGAAGTACATAAAGTCTATTTCCTATGATGAGAGGAAGAGAATCTTCACAAGGATTGCTTATACATAGCTACTCTAGGCATGAATATTAGCAGTAATATTTGGAAAAGAATTTCTCTTTTTGCCTTTAAGAAGCATATGATAATACTTTTGACCATGATGCCTTTTCATGCTTTGCCACCCCACTCTTAGTCATCCCAATTTTTGAAATGGGCTTCAAATTACACACTACTTTATTTCAAAATGATGGAAGGTGAATTAGGTCTCTTGTGAAAAATGTCTGTTAGCAATGATGGAATTTTTAAGCTATGAAATAGACCTCCAATGACAGTAAAATAAAGATTTAAGAACCCCTGTATACTTGCAGGGCCTCTATATCTGAAGCCTGTAATACACTGTAATAGCCAATGGCCTATAAGTATGTTTATTGGTCCCCAAAATGATTATTATGTCTTATAGTAGAAAGAGCATTAGATCTAAAGTCAATGCCAGAGCTTTTCTTAGGCTTTGCCTATTTATTATTTATTACCTGCACAGCACTTCAGACCAGGTTTTTTATCTTTCAAATGAAATTCACACCATCTAATTCATCCTGATGATCTGTGTTTAATAATCTGTATTGACTACATTCATATTCAAAAGTTATTTAGAGCGAGCAAGGTTTAAGCACTATTCTCTAGGGAAAAAAAAACTCAAACAGCCCTGTAAAAAAAAAAACTGAATAAAATCAGTGTTATCCATCAATGATACCAAAAGAATGTCCTAATAGAAAGGGTTCATGGCCTGATATGCAAATCCCAAAGCATTTTCTCCCCTTTACTGTTAACATAGTCTAGATAATGGCCTTATGGAAATCCTGCTCATAATTCTCACATGCAGATAATCCAATATGTTTACAACTCTCCATGGCATAAGTGAGACCAGTCTGGAACCTTTAACTCAAGTTTTACTCATTTAACAGGATTATAAATTGGAAGAATAAGGATAATGTCCAAAAATAGAAAATATTTTATGAGATGTAGCTTCTTTTTCAAACTCACAGAGCTGGTTTCGTTATTACTTTTGTGTGCTTTTATTTTTATCACCATTCAAGAATACATCCCCAAATACCACCTCCCTTGAAATCCCAAACCAGATTCTTGACAGTATGCTTTGGATATATAGAATCAACCATATTTCATACTTGCATTGTGGACGTTTTCATTATGAGAGCCTATTACACCCTTGCTTTAATCAATCATGTTGAAGTTGTTTCTCTCATTTATACATAAGTTAGTTTTAATACATATATCCTTCTTATATAACATCATCTTTATATCATCAGCAGAGCTTCACACCAGCTATATCTATTGAATAATTGCCTCAGTTATTAATCATACTACTATCTCACACGTTTGTAAATTGAAATACAGTTATTTTTATGACATAGGATTTATAGGAGAAACAAAACCTTTTTTTTAGTTCATTGCTCCATTCACTGAAAACATGTTTTCAAATTAAGGGCTGAACATAAAATTAAATGACTTGTCATTTATTTATTAGTCATAAGTTCATTACAAAATTGACTTCCATAATTTAAAAAAGTTAAAATCAAAAAGAAACATATCATCTAAGTGCTTATTATTAAGTGTTGAATTATATTTTACATTTGCAGAATATCCAATATAAGGATTAAAATTGAATGTTTATGTTAATGTAACAAAAAGGTAGATAAAAATATGAAAAAAATTGTTAATAAATATAATCATACCATAAACTTCTAACATGAAAACCAAATATATGTTGTTTTATTTAAAAAAATTAAAATTAGGCATTTGCTATTTAACCATATGTGAATCTTTTGGTAAACTGAAACAAATATCTAATTGTATACCTGAACTTTACAGGCAAAAAATTATACATTTAAAAAGTTATCAGTGGATGGCCAAGTGTCAGGTGCATACTTGTAATTCCAGTGGCACCCGAGGCTGAGGCAGTTTAAAGCCAGCATCAGCAAATTAGCCAGGCCCTAAGCAACTCAGTATGATCCTGTCTCTAAACAAAATATTTTAAAAAGGCTAAGGATGTGGCTTAGTGGACAAGCATGCCTGGATTCAATCCCTAGTACAAAATAAAAGTAGTTATCAGTAAATGTACTAACTATATTTTCTGCTATACCTGTGGTACTTCGATTTATTGTTGAATCCATTTGTCATATTTAAAAACATATTTTGCTTTCTTCAATTACATCAAGTACATTAAAGTCTTTTTATTTATACACATCCTTTAATCTTTTCAAAATTATAGTTTAACATCACTGCAATTTTAAGTAATCCTACTTATTAAACATCACCTATAGAATTGAGACTTTCCAATTGTCCATATTTTCCAGATACTTGTAAGACACAGGATTGTTTCAAGAGTATCAGAAGACATTGGAAGTGTCATCAAATTTTTAAAAATTGAATTCTAATTTTTCTGTGAGATTACGTAAGAGAGTGCTGTACTCCTAAGGCATTTGACTCTTCAGGCCACCTAACATGGGAAAAATCATTAATGTATCCTAGAGGAGAGAAGGAACCATTAAATTCTGAGGATATTAATGTGGCCATATCATATATCATACAAAAGAGATTCAAAAATTGTGGTCACAAAAATCCAGGAGAAAAAAGTCCATTATTAAAAATGTTATGCACAATATAAAATTATTCATCATAATCACAAAGGTATTTAGTTTCATTTCCCACTTTATCTTAATAAAATATTAACTGGTATACTGGAAATGCATGATAAAACTATAAAAGTTAGAACATATATTTAAGTGAAATGAATTTCCAATTTCTCAAACATTAACAAAATAATTTTGTATACATTATTCAAATGAATATCAAATGTTTGTAAATATAATTGCAAACATATTTGGTAATTTTCTTCCATACTATCATTCATGATATGAGTTAGAAGAAATCATAATTTGCCACATAAATGTCCTATAGTTTCTTTAACCAGGCTGAAACCAAGTTTTATTTAAAAGCTTTCAAAAGCTTTGATATTTTTGATGACTTTTTTATGCACCAAATGCACTGTGAGAAGCCTGGGTGTTTCCTCATGGTAATTAACATATAACATGGCACAAGGATATTGCAAAATAAATATGTGTTAACTGGTAAATTTTGTTTTACAGCTTGAGTATAAGAGTTTTTAAATAGTTCCATTGCTTACTCAATTCCTTGTGTAGCAAAGTATAATCAATTCTAATTAAATTTGTTATTCTAGAGAAATTTCACCCACAAGAGGCATAGATACAAGAATGTAAAAGGCACTTTTGTGTTTGGGGGGCATGGGGGGAGTAGAACGTATTCTATCTCTTCCTTAGTTTTAAAATACTCCTGAGAATAATATTAATTACTAATTTGTATTCCCCTTCATGAATTATAAAGAAAACTATAGGTAATAAAGTTTTATAAAATAGATATTTGCTCACACAATGTACATAAAGCAATGATCAAACACAAAAGAAATGTCTTGGTTACAAAGAATTCCAAATAGCACACACAAAGAAGTTGATTGTGCAAAGTGAAGTATTGAGAGGAGAATAGAAAGAGATAGATGGAGATGGCTTTCAACCCGGTGAATTTAATCATGTTGCCAAAAAAGCATAGGTGCCCGACGTTGATGCATAATTTATTCTGGGAACAATAGAGAGCTTGAAGGATAGAAAGGAAGGAAACAGTTAAGACTACCAAAAATATTCTTAAAAATTTAGGGAAGAAGAGATCTTTGATATCATGCTTGCATTCAATCTATTCACATTTACTTACAAATTAAAATGTATCTTTTTTTAGATAGAGGTTACTCTCACACAGACTGAATCAACCTGCAAAGTGGGCTCATACTGGAAAAAAGAATCCTGTGATAAGAGAAATGATTTCTAATGCTCATTATAAATGTCTCATATTTATTTTTCTATTTTTTTCCATTGCAAATAAAGTTCACCGTACCTAGCATATGCAGTACCTATCTAAGGGAAAAACGGCCTTGAATGACCAAATAAAAATAAAGCTGATAGGATCCAGCCTTCATTCATAGAATGTTAGAAGTTATCTAATCAAGTCCTGTATTCCACAGCTGGAAAAATTGAATTTTCACGCAAGGGAAATAGCTTTCTCAGGGATGACAGCAGATGAATGGCTCTAGGTCTCATGAATGTGGGCACAGGGCCCAAACTGCTCACATTTTATCACCATTCTAAATTACAATGCCTGTCACAAAGTGAGCATGAGGTATTCTGTAGATATTTTAGGTGAATTGCATGAATACATGACTGACAGAAGGAATGAGTGTGACACTGTCAGTGCTGGGCTAGTGATCAGTTTGCCAGCATCTGTACAGTTTAAGATGATGATTTGTTGTGTAATAGTTCCTCAAAAATATCATTTTTGAGTTATGTCAGTTAAAGAAACAATGGCCAGATACCAATGGAAGCAGGTATTGGGACATTCTGAAGTAATAATTCTTTTTAACTTTTGTCATTTTTCAGTGGTATTGCTTATCAGTGGAGTCACAGCTGTCTTAGAGATGTTTTGCTAAAGCCATCCTGCAACACTTGACTCTTAAGCTGCTCTGGACATACTGTTACTTATATCCACAATACTTCTTCAGCAGTGGTGATGGGCAGACACTTGATTTTACCCTACCTCTAGCAATTTAAACAACCAGGAGGAAGTAGTTGAAACAACAATAGGGCTCATTCTAAAGGCAATTTTCAGAAATAAAGAAATGTAGAAGAGGGAGAGAAATAAAGACCATACATATTTAAACTACTTGATAAGAGAACAAAAGGTGTTAAACAGGTCATGATAAGCAAAGTATATCTAGTTCTTGAAGAAATCTACAAAAGATTGGAAAACACCTTCTCAAGTACAGGGCAAAGAGAAGAAGTTGATAGCAGACATTGATGTGCAAACTAGTCAAGTTCAGGTGGAGGAAGAGCATATACCTCTCATATGGATTCTTGGAAGCTATTCCCTACAAATTTAAGTGGTAGTTGAGAGTAACATTTAAAGTGGCTAAATATTGTCTGGGCAATAGCTTCTATGCTCCACATAGTCAGGTTCAAGTGCAAGAGAGATCTTTGTAAAAGAGTTCCTGGCAGTGCTCTGTGATACAAGAGGGGTCACTAAGGCTGTTTAGGGACCCAGGTAAACTTCCAGCCTCCTTCTTCATCTCTACACACAAAGGCTTGTTCCTGGTGGAAAGAATGAGTTTTGACATTACAGTGAGGACTCAGGGATGTGTAAAATGTCATCTCTGTCTTGTTGGGTGACACATCAGCTGGATGATAAGGAAGTGTTTGCACCTCTGTTGGGGGATTTGAAAGTTGAGAAAAGTAGTGGAAGTCTTCCCCATGGCTGGCAGTGCTGTGCAGGGGGGTTGTTCTTTAACCTCCATAGTTGATTGGCACATCCTCTCTGTGGACATTTTCATAATCAATGGCATCACTCGGAAAATGGGAGTATGTGCTAGTCACTATTCTGGGATGAGAGGAGAGGGCACTGTAGTTAGATGATGAGGTGTCATCAATGGTGTTGAGGTCTTTCAATCCAAGTGTTTGTAGCACCCAGGGATCACCATGGGGCCCAGGTGGTTTTTCACAGTTAGCAAACTCACAAGAGAGGTTTCTCTTGGCATTTTTAGGATGGGGGATCTCAGCAGGAGAGTATCCCTGCTCTTTGTGTTTCCTCTTCCCCTTTCTGAATTTTCCACACACTTTGGAGAACTCATCTGATGACAACAATTTCTGAAGAAGTGACATTTGAAAATTATACTTCCTTTAAATATCTACTAGTTACCCTCATTCTTTAGAAAAATAGGTTAAATTTCTAATATTTTTTCACATACAAGTAAAATGGATTAGATTAGTGTCTGTTACTAAAGTAAAATCCATGATAACATCTTATTTCTTAGGAACCTGAATTCATTTCTTACTCTCAGTTTGAAACTTGAAAAAAGCAGATCATGTCTTGAAGATTTCAAATCAGAGAAGTAATAATTTTTACAAAAATGACAATAAAAGCAATTGTTTATTGAATTATCACTGATAAAATAAACAAATTATTATTTGATATAATTTATGAATAGTTCATCACATGCACTATTTCTTTGGATATAGATACTGTTAAAATCTCCATTAATGAGGAAACTAAGACACAGACATATTTGTGACTTGCTAAGTATCCCTTAGCCTAGAATTAAACCTAAGTTATCTGAATATAGACAGAACTCTTGTTTAAACACTATACAACATTCCTTATGTTATTTCATTAACTTTCAAAGCAATCCCTTGAAAAAAGTTGTTATTTTAAATCTTGGAGAACTGAGGTCAAGAAAGGTAAAGCTAATTAATGTCATTTAATAATTTAATAATGTCTTTTTCAAGGAATGGTGGCTAGAGTTAGAAGCCAATGCTAGCCCTTTATTTATGAAAGCTTACTATACAGTAAAGTAGTCAAATCTAGTATCTTTTCTTCTCTCAACTGTTAGATTCAGTATAAGCAGCAGACACATAATCAATTTAGATTACATAATATCAAATAATAGTTTCTCTAAGAGTAAAGTAAAAATTGGTCATAGAAGCAAACACATACTAGGAAAAACACAAAACTAAAGAAAAAAGAACACAAAGAGACTATAGGCAAGCTATCTTTGAGTTCGAAATAGCTCATTTAATAGTGTAAGAAAAATGTGAATAAAAAATATTGTAACTGTATATACTGAATTGCTGCTCAAGATACTAAGCTCCAGTTATCATCACAGCATCTTAGATTGAGAGAGATTTTTCACAGATTTTTAGTTTTTGTAGCTGCAGGTAACCAAATTTCTAATTGAGAATGATTTTCCTAAATCCAGAAAATAATTAAAACAACTGAGTTTTTAAATCTTTAATTTCTACATTAAGAAGATAATTAAAACAACTGAGTTTTTAAATCTCTGATTTCCACCTAACTCTCCGTTTGATCAACCTGTTTCCTCAGCAATCCCTAGCTTTTGATATATAAGAAACTATTTTTGTAATGATGTCTGGATAGAATCTGCAATCTAGATACTTCTAATAAATGATACATAAAAGTTCTAGTGAAAGTCATGTACTTCCTTAAGAAATGTTATCCATTCTACTCATATATCCCATGACCTGTTGTTAAGTACACTTCTTGCTTTTAATTAAGAAATTTTACATTAATGGTTTCCTTTCTTAAATCACTGCCCTGACCTTATAAAAAGATTATTACACACCTTGGCCTTTTCTTCAAGACATTTAACCAAAGTAGAATTCAGGTATTGTCTGAGATGATTATTCTTTTCATGTAGCCTAGCAAGTTCTTCTTCCTTCTGAACCAGAGTATCTTGGAGCTGCAAAAAGCAGACAATGGTGAAGGTCGCTCCACTGTATTGACTTTGTAACATTATAATAATGCCACTGTGCCTAAGCCTTCTTAAACTTGATTATTATTCTGTTTGTTTTATGAACACAATTTCAGGGAGTCCTCATCCTCTGAGACTGAAATCAACAACCCCCTACCACATGATTGTTCAGTTTTGTGCTCTGAATTTTTCATTCATTACAAAGTATTTGAGGGTATTACATGATTTTTAAAATTTTAACCACAAGGGAGTCAGGTAGGTGTAAAGGAAAATGAGCAGCATTCAACTATTTAAATATAGAAAAAAGGTGTTTAGAAAGGTTTACCTGGACTCCTTCCTTGCACATGAAAGAAAGAAAGAAAGAAAGAAAGAAAGAAAGAAAGAAAGAAAGAAAGAAAGAAAGAAAGAGAGAAAGAAAGAAAGAAAGAAAAGATGGTTGACTTGTGCCACATTCAGATTGATCTGCCTGTTTGTTCAGTAGATCATATTATTTTGGGGGAACAAATAAGAACAAAATATGGAAAATGAAACAATATTTGGATAAAAACCTTTGTCATCATCATTAATTCTCCAGGCAATTATCCATGTTTATCATTTTAAAATACTGACATGATTCCATTTGGTCTTTCCATTAGCCCTCTGAGATATGCCGCATAAATATTCCAATTTCATGGATGAGGAAAAGGTGGATGTGATAGGTCACACAGCTAAAATGTGATATAGTCAGAGCCTGACTTCATGTCTTCCTCAAGTGTTATTTGTGTATATGAGTGTGTGTGTATGGGGGGGTTGAGACAGAAAGAGAGAGGAGTTAGATGAACAATCTCTCTCTCTCTCCCTCCTTCTTTATTTCCCCCCCCCTCTCTCTCTCTCTCTCTCTCGACATATGCTCATTTTAGTTCTAAAGTGAGTTAATGTGAATTTTAAGAGGAAAAAGTAGCAGCATAAACTTAAGGGAGGATGCAAGTGGAGAATGGACTGCAGGATGTATGGCCAGTCTCAATGTTCTAACTATCCACACATACCTGTTTATTTCTGTAGAGCTGTGAGGAAAGCTGAGCTTCTTCCCAGGAACATGAGTCCAGAATAGGAAAACTCGAATTAGAAGATGAATCTATGAGAAAATACAAAATGGATAGCATAGAAAACACACTTTTGACTTATGTGCAATGAACTCACCAAACCATTCCCAAAGTGCAATAGGTTCAGTTACCTTTCTAAAAATAGCTCTTGCTTCCTCACACTAGAACAAAATATTTAAAGCTTTCAGAAGAAGGATGCAAGCTGTGACAGACAAATATTTATACAACCTATGCCAAAGAGGTTAAAGAGGTGGGATTTTTTTTTTCTTTTTGGAACTAAGTGGTCATATTCTTCTCTTTGTATGTATATTCTTGTTGGTTAAATTAATAAAGACTCTCTCAGCTGCATCATTAATTCATTCAAATGTTTATTAACCTTTTCCTTCCACTAGGCATAATATTGCAATCCCACTATCTTTTTTGTAATTTTTATTTTATTTTTCTAAGCTTCAACATTAATAATATAGTGTTTGGCTTGATAATCTAATAACATTTTTGATGCTATTATTTCCTTTTCTGTCTGCCTACCTGTTAAATCTAATGAATAGAATTCAGAATTTGATTTAGTAGCAATGTCTACTTTTAAATAATTTGCACCTTGTTTCTCTGAAGACCATGATAAAAAAATTGCAAAATTCTACCTTCTCTGTTTTAACTGTTTTCATCTGTATATTTTTTATGCTTTTACAAAGATTTTTTTTTCATATTTGACAGGAAGCTATGCCTGTAAATCCAAAGCATTTGGGCATACTTAATTGTTTTTTTTTTACTTTATTCCATCTCATTAATACCATTCTGACTCTTTCCCTGTTCTTCTTAAACTGCTGTTACTGAAGAATTTTTTATTAAAATAGAGTAGTGAGTAAGAAAACAGGAATTCAATTTTGTAAACAGTTTGGGTTCATATTTTGGGCATTTTGTCTTTGCTGTTGCTTATAGTGAAAAAGTAAAACTGAACAACTTTATCCATAATATGTAAGTGTGCTTCAACATTTTTAGGTTTTCATTTTTGTGTGCCTTTCCTTAACCCCTGTGTCCACCAAAGGAGCATATGGCAAACTATAGTATAGGTATTTAATTCTAAGATATCTGAAAATTTTTAGAGAAATTTGACTATTTATACAGAAATTCACTTAATTTTATAAAAATGTTCACTAACCTTCAAGTCAAGATTAATACCATTCATAATTTTCCATCAATGTTATACTTCCCTCCCACTTTGAAATCCTATGTGAGTGCTTGTGTGTGTGTGTTTGTGTGTGTGTGTGTAAGAGAATAATTGTTTCTACTTACAAGGCATTGTCTATAGAATCTCCTCTATGAAATAAAAGATGAAGTTATTCATTCTTGTTTCTTTATCATACTTGGGAAATTTTCCTGAATTTCAAAAGAAATGTTATAACTAGTATCTTGACTCCAAAACATTCTACTAGGATGTTGTTTATAAAATATGACCCAGAAAAGTTCTTTCAGTGAGTTGGGAATCTCCAAGTACTATACATTAGAGGGAGAAACACGTGTTGTCCAGCAAGAAAGAGGAATAATCCCATTTTCACTATTTGGCAAGTACAAAATAGCAGAAGTTAAGGTTGTAAAATTCAAGACTCTTTGGACTAACTTAAATTTTTTATAACATCCCTTTTCCAGAGTCCCAGACCATGATGCATTGCAGCCACATTGCTTGAAAAGGGCTCCAGGTCTACCACTAAAGCAGAAGAGCAGAACTTACCCTGTGCCTGTGGTGCTTGTTGGGGCTCACTGTTGTCCAGGAGACCAGCAGCCCAGAAAGAGATCCAAGTCTCCGTGGAAACGTCAACACTAGTTTCTGACGGTGTAGTGGAATACAGGCAATTATAACTCTTGTCTCCTGCAAAATACTGGTCTTGGCAAGGCAGAATGGTGTTCTGTGAAATTCAGTATAAGGAGTTGGGGTGGAGGTGGGTTTCCCAGAAGATTGGGCGATGCAGATGTGGACGGAGAGAAGGGTGGGAGAAACACACAGAAATTACATACAGTTAATCAAGAAACAGTGAAGGTGTTAAATTTAGATCCAGATTAAATTTTGAGTGGTTTAATTATAATAACTAAAAAGGAATCAGCTCCTATGACTTTCCTAACATTTCCACAGGTCCTTGAACAATGAATAGACTACTACTGGATGAATCATATTTATATTTTCCTTTGTAATGCCTAGCTCACCAAATAAGCCAGTCAGAACTATCTTAATTATATTTCTATTTCTAATCACCTTGGAAGACAAAGAACCCATTAAAAAGGATGAAAAAGCAGAATATGGCATCTTATAGACTAACCTCTGAATCAATAATTGTCTTATGCTTCCCTTCCTCTTCTCCTCCAAACTAACATTCTGTTGGATCTTATGGGAATCTGAATAGAGATACACACAAACTCATGCTGTGTATAATGTATATGCAAATATATATATATATATATAATATAATATATATAATGTATATATGTGCATATGCATATATATACATACACATACATATAGTTATGTGCATACATATACATACTTGTATAATATACATACATATAGACAAATGCATATATAGACATAAGTGCATATGTTCTCTCTATCTCTGTTCTATAGATAATTAAATAAACTTTGTTCCTTGTAGGTAATTAAATAAACTTTGCCCCAGCTCCAGTCAGAGGAATGTAACATCACTCCAAGTAAACATTTAAAAGCTGAAAGAAATGAGCAAAGACTGCAAGCTCTAGATATCTTCATCACTAGGGCTCAATGTCCTTGCAAAGTTATCCTGCCACCACTAACTGCCTGACGTGTGTTCTCACTGTGTTCTGATCCAGGGAGTACCTTCCTGCCTGCCACTTCTCAAACCTCAAACAAACACTCTTTTCAAATCTCCAAACAATTATAAGTATGCAGCCTTCCTAGGTTAATTTGTACAACAGTCCATTCCTAATTATTTGTCAATGTTTAATCAGGTAAAAGCCATTTATTCCAGCAGAGCCTAGGTTTAGATAAACTCTGTTTGACTGCTACAAATCTTTTGTTGGCTTGAGTACTTTCTTGGTCATAACATAAACAGAAGAGGGGAAAATGAGTCAATTAAGTCACACTTTGTTAATGTTCCCAGTGAGTTAAGTCTTAGAAAAGAAAAAAAATACACAGTTCAGAAGCAAATGCAGCTTGGGGAGTGCAGACCAAAGAAGTTAAGCCAGAAGTTTATCAAAAGCTATTTTTCTTGTTTTCATTTTAAAAGCATGTTTGCAGACTCATTCCTTGAGGTTATTATTCGAATCCAAGTTAAACTATTAGGCAATTGACACCTGAGAAGAAAACAAACCCCAAATACTCTTACAGTAGTTCAACTCCAAGTGTTTGCAAATATGTACATAATCTGGAATAAGAGGAAGAATGAATAGTAAGTGAAGGTGAATAGGTGAAATTTTGGGGAAATATGAAGAATAAAAATAACAGGGAGAAAGGCAGAGGGAAAGGAAGGGAGGAAGAGAGAGAAGACAGATGATAATAAAAAGAAGAGAGGAGAGGATCTATTTTAATTGGTAGATAGCAAAGAAAGCTTGCTCCAAAAATGGAATAAATTCTCAGTGCAAAGTTTGTTAGCTTTCAGAGCCCCAGGTTTTGCCAGAGGACTAGCAAATGCCAGTTCCTCACTTACCATCTTGCAGTGGAAGAAAGCGCTGAAGAAACTGAGCTCACACTTAACTTTTTCTTAAAGCCAGTGGGAGCTTTAAATGGAATGAAGGGAGGAACTATGAGAGGCGAGTTCTAATCTGCAGGGGAGCCGGTGACACTTGGGGCTCCTGGTGAGCGCTGCCCTCTGATTTGGTGGGAGGCTATCAAACAGGTGACGTGAGCTTGCAGACACCATGTGAAGCCAGAGTCACTTGCACTCCAGGGACCACGACAGCAGGATCTGGGACCTGCAGGTCGGGCTCCCTGCCTGCTCTTGGCTACAGGGTATGCTGCGTGGCTTCAAAACCCACACGCCTATGCACGCTGGCTGTGCACCTGGCGCAGGACGTCAGAGGCTGGAGGTGGCAGCGCAGCCCTGAGGGACCCTAAGGCCAGCGCTTCCTCCTGCACCACATGCGCAGCAGGGCAGGGAGGGGAGGAAAGTCTGCTTGGGCTATGGTGAGGGATGGCAAGGTCTCAAACCTGTATTTCAGGGATGGGGTGGCACTTGTGGAAGCCAGTCCTACAGCCCCAGAGCTAGTACTATGCCTATCTATCTTTTGACCACATGATCACAATTTAATGCCAACTTGTATTATGTTGTAAATTTATTTTAATTAATTTATTTTCCTTATTTGATGGACCTTATTTTGCCCAATTCCGGAAGTGGAGGTGACATTTCAATTCTAGAATATAAATTCCCCAAGAATAGTGATTTCTGCTCACTGCTGTTTCCAAAATGCCTGGCACAATTTCTGACACATAATAAATGCTCAGTAAAGATTTGTTTTAAAGAATGAATTAAGCTACACATTTCTGAAATCTAAAGCATCTTTCTCTGTGTAAGCCTAGCCTCACAACTATATTTATATAAAATAAATTCATTAAGAAAAAATAGTGTAAGCATTTAATTTCCTGTCTTTTCTCTTACTTTTGATTCTCACAATTCCTCAAATACTATGCCTACCATAGAAAGAAGAGTAACAACATCTTTGAAACTATTTATCTACAACTAATAGTAGCTTCTCATTTCAATTTATATTCTAATTAGATATAAAATACTTGATGATAGCCATAGGAGAAAGGATACTTATTGTCCTTGTTACATCCACAAAGGAAGGAAGCACTAAGGTTAAGAAAACTCACCAATGTTAACACAATTGGGAAGTGGCAGGCTTTGGATTTGAACCTCTGACTAACTAGTATACTTATGGTATTTGACTTTAACTTCTCTCTATTGCATGTTATTGCTGTTGATCAATGGGCATTATTATGGACTGGGTTGTGTTACCCATAAGTCATATGTTGAAGCCCTATACCCAATGTTACTGTATTTCAAGACAGGTGTAGGAACTGAAAATAACGTCTGATTCTGACTTGCACATCCCTTTCTCTACTCTGGCTCTGACCTTTCTTCATTCTTCTTTGCACTCTACTCATGACCCTTAGCACTCAGCAAAATGACTAGGACATAATGGATCTTAATTAAGTACTGTATATCCAAAATTAAGAAAAGAAAGGAGGGGGAAGCTGCTTCTCTTCGTGGAGTCCTTTTCTCCTGCTTCAATGACATTTATTTGAAAAACACTTTCAGATTAATAGTAGTAGTTTTGGGAATCCCTGCCTGCAATGTGGATGAACTGTATCAGTCAACACTGACTCATTTCAGTATGTGACATGAAGGACTGGTCCATCTCTGCTCTAACTGTAACAAGAAAAAAAAGATGTAATGGCTGTAAGGCACTGAGATGATGGGTAAGGAGAACATATCAAAATGCATTTAATTCGTAAGAATCAGTGATCTTTTTCAAGGCAAAGAACTCTTCATGCTTTTAGTCCTGCCAGCAACACAATCTGTTTGGCAAAACCCTCATTCATTTTGTGATGAGCAGCAGGGACAGAAAAAGGAGGATGGAGTTGTATTTTCGGAAACTTTCACAAATGACACAGGAGCTTCTGCAAGATAGATTTTCTTTTGGCTCCAAAAATGATACAAAGTAGGTAATTGACTAAACATGGTATGAAAAAAGGACTATAAGCTTTGCATCAAAATATACCCAGATTTCAGCTTGGGGTATGCTATGATTGAGTCACTTGGGGTTATCTTAAGCCTCTTATCTTATTTGGGAAATTAGCATAGTAATACATACATTAGAAGTTATTTTAAAAACAAGCCATTTTTATTAATACTTAATTATTTCCTAATTTGTTGACTAAATATTGGATAGTATCTCTTTTTACTATTAGGGGTGAGGGACTCTGCCTTTGAACACACATGTGCTCCTGTGTCTTGTTTATTAAAGTAACTGAAAAAGAATGCTACATTTATAAAACAGGGTTTTTCTTTTCTGAGGGTAAGACATAATTTTAAGAAGTTTTTGATTGGTTTTAAGCACAACAATATTTGGCAAATCATTAATACTTTAGCTTGGTAGGCTGGCAGTATACATGATGGTGGAGAACCCCTAAACAGCAAAGAGCTATTGACAATTAAACATAAATAAGATAATAAATCTATTCTCAAATCAAAAACTAAGGGAAAAAACTAATTATTAAGATTTGATTTATGCATGACATCTTACTTAACATCCACTACTAAGGTATAAACTTAATTAATACTACTATGATGATGACTAGTATATTGAAACCTGCATCCTGGAAACCATAATGGGAAACACTTTGGCACTTATTTATCCACATTTATGAAAGAAGGAGGTTCACATTTCTTAGTGATGTCAATGTAACCCACATAGATGTTTATTTCCTGCAAATAATAAGATTAGTTAAAACTGCCTTTTGTGTTGTGCCTAAAGCAATAGCATTAAAGGGAATGTGGCTCCAAACATCCCAGTGGTTGAATCAGGGTACCACCTCCTGTCAGAGCAAAGATATAACAAAATAAGAGGTAATTGGACCTCTTATTTTGCACAAAAAACAAGTCTGCCCACAGAGAAGGTTAGAGAGTGAGTAGAGATTTGTCAGGAGATAAATAGGTTGGCATATGGAATATTATTTTGTTTAACTCCATGATTATTCCATTAGTGGATTCAATAGTAAATGTAATAAACAATTTCTAAATTTTTTCTATAAATACAGCTTTTCCCATTGATTCAATGGTTGAATCTCCAGGTAATAATAAAGATAGTATTTCTTATTTCACCTGTTTGTAAAGAAAATTATTACATTTAGATAAAGTATATTTAGAGAAGATGTTTTACATTGGAAAATTTAACATTTGAATTTTTAGCATGTCTGAAGAACCTGACACATTTCATTTGTTGAAGCATAGTTTTGAATTTCACCGCACCAGAATAATATGTAGAAATCAACAATTTTAATATAGAGACTTACTACTCACCATATCTGTATAGTAGCCAGAAGATATTCAATAACCTATTCAGTGATAAAAACTGTTTCTACATGAACAAAAGGCATGAAAAATAGAGTCAATTGTTAATCCTGGTAAAAAAAATGTGAAAAATAATAAATTTGAAAAAACTCCTAGCAGTTTACTAAATAGAAAAGAGAAAGGCCTTGGATTCATTCAGGAATGAAATATTCAGTTTGGAACTGAGTCAGATCAGCTCTGTATGGAAATGTGTATGCACTTGTGCACGTGTGTGTGTGTGTGTGTGTGTGTGTGTGTGTGTGTGTGTGATATTTGTGATATTGTTTTATTGGGAGTTTCAGTCAGAATTTATTTTAATATCATCATAACTACCTTTAGCTCTTTATTTATTTTATCAAGGCAAATCACATACTCTAGTAATCCTCACAATTTAAAAATATTTTCAGCCTAAGGGCATATCTTTCAAATGGCAACTATTCACTTCATCTTTGAGAGATACCTAGGAAATATATGCCAATCTGTATTCATTGCAAATTGAGACAAACCTTTTCTGTACTTGATAGCATTGCTTTCTGGCTTTTCTCATAATATAGCACTTCAAAATAACATTTGTGGCAAGTTAGAATAAATTGTTAAGGCTTCTCCTGGCTGTTGATAGTTATGGGAGTTCTCATTTCCTCCAGGCCTCAACAGAGAACAGAGGATATCATTATCTCACAGGCCTGTGACCTATTATGCATGGGTACAACAGTTGGGAAGGTCTGCTCCATGTAACCTATCTGGCTCAAATGGAATGAAATAATATCAATACCACTATGAAAATATGTTAAAAACATTGAAATTAACCTTGTATTGTGACCAAGGTTAGAGATGTGGAACTTCAAACAAAACAAGACAATACATCTCAACCCCGACACTTTACTCAACCATAGTAGAAAATGATTAAAACAGGTATTAGGATTAATATACATCAGAGTTATGCTAGTGCAACTGTAATTTAAAATACAATAAATCTCTGCTTCATGAGCACCAGCATCTTCACAACCTGAACTTCTGTGCCTTCACTGCTCAAGTGATTCCTCCCAAGGATTTCTGATGCAGAGTTTTTTGGATAGCTTGCTGATCAGACATTAAAGGCCTGAAAGGTGAATCAGCAGTGACTGTGACATCATATTGTGTCTAGAAGATGCATAAAGAGGAAGTCGGGCCTGCTTTTTTTTTACAAAGCTTAAGATTTCAATCCCAAAATAGGACAACTGGGAAATGGTTCCTTCTAGCCTTGGAATTATTAGCGAACCTGAAATAAGTTGACTTCTTTCATGAAAATAAGACAAATAAATGAATTTAAATACAAATGTTTAGTTATAAAAAAGGTATAATTCTGTATTTTTGTAATCTATAAAATTGTGAAGTTAACTTATTTCTCAATGACCTATTAATTTTTGAAAAATTTATCTTATTTACAATCAAATCAAAGAAACTTACTTGATATTGGTATTAATGCAATTTGGATGTTTCTAGTCAACTTCTGTTTGCCATATTTCTTTTTTTTAGAACATGAAAGCATAATGTCAATCTGTAGCCAGTGCAATCATTTATATATTCTAAAGCAATCTGTGAAAAATATAGAGAATTTTTATTGTTATGAAACTAATACTGCTTACTATAATTAGAATGAATTAAAGTATTATAAGATGAAGAAAGTACCCTATCAACAATAAAGTAAAATTCCAAATTTCCTCTATGACATTAGATAAATGATGTTTTGGTGACAGTAGTACATATAATTTTTATTTTTTCTTTATCTAACCAGAAGCCTCCCAGCTGCCACTTTTGGGTAGTATCAGCATTGCATGATTCAATCATAGCTGATGATTTTACACAAATCAATACATTTTAATAGCTTCCTTTTGGGGAAGGAAGCACTGAAAGACAAGCAAAGAAAAAAACAGTGGTTTTTCTTCATGAGTACAACTGAGAAGAACTCAAATTGCATAATGTGCATCTTTTATAAACTATTATTTGTAATTGCTTTTATGAATTATTTGGCATTTTTTAATATAGCTTGATTGTATGTGCCTATTTATGTTTTTACATATATAAATTCGGGCATCTGGAGCAGTCAGTGATACCCAAGGCTTTAAACACTTATACCTGGAAATATTCAGATGTTGACAAATAAAGAGTTATTCTCCAATCTTATATTTTTTATAAAGTGACAATAATTCACATAAATGCAAATTTCTTTGATTGGTGAAGGAAAGGAGCATTTGGTCCCACACTAATGTCAGTGTCTATGAGATAGGCTGTCTGCTTCTCCTGTGGAAAGTTTCAAGTAGCTCTGTGCCAGTTGGAGTTGTGTTGAACCCTCAGCATCACTCACAATAAATTATATCTATATTATAAGAAATGCATATTAGGAAGCCTATTTAAAAGTATACATGCAAGTAAAGCTTCACCATAAATTTTGTGTTTTAATGCTAAAGGTAACATATTTATATACAAAACAAATACATGGTCATAAAAAAGTAAAAGTAATAAGGAGAAAAACTGTAATATATTTGACATTCAGATTCAGTTTTCCGCAAATATATATATATATATATATATATATATATATATATATATATATATATATATATATATATAAATCACATCCCCAGCCCTTTTCCCTTTTTATATTTTATTTAGAGACAGGGTCTTCCTAAATTGCTGAAGCTGGCTTTGAACTTATGAACATCTTACCTCAGCCTCCTGAGCCACTAGGATTACAGATAAGAACTTTAAAACATCCATCCTTTTAAGCCAGCACGCACAAAAGAAATTAATTCATGAAGCGAGCAAATTTAAGCATGATTTACAACTGAGTTCATCACATCAATATAAGGGACATTTGTAAACATTAAGAAAATGTCCAAGAATATTTTTATTTTGCTGCATATGGGTTTCCAGCACTATTGTTGAAGAGATTATCTTTTCTCCACTGTTTGTTTTTGGTGCCTTTGTCTAGTATGAGATAACTAAATTTATCTGGGTTTGTCTCTGTTTTTTCTATTCTGTACCATTGTCTACATGTCTATTTTTGGTGCCAATACCATGCTGTTTGCATTACTATAGCTTTGTAAGACAGATTAAGTCTGATATGGTGGTGTCTCCTGCTTTACTCTTCTTACTAAGGATTGCTCTATCTATTCTGGGTCTCTCATGTTTCTCAGATGAATTTCATGATTACCTTTTCTATTTCAATAAGGAATGACATTGGAATTTTAATTGGAATTGAATAGAATCTGTATAGTGCTTTGGGTAGTATGGCCAATAAGAAATTGTTTTGACAATAAGAGATTGTTTCAGTAAATTAGAGCATGTCTATAGTATGGATTGTGTATTCATTGAAAACATTTTTAAACTGAAAACCTAGAAAAATAGCATAATGTTAACTATATTGAAATGTATATGAGTGTATTAAAACAAATTTTATAAACAGGCATAAACAAAATGAATTAAAATAATGTTTCTTTTTTCATAAGAGAAGTGTGATTATGATTTTATTTTTCATAATCCTGTACATTCCTGAAAATTTATATGATAGATGTTTTGCTCTTAAAGTCATAAAAAATAAAAATAAATATATATATGAAATCACAGAATTTATTGGAAGTAATATATTTTTGTGGAGTAAAAACATGGTTAAAGCTGAGTGCCTTGAAGAATAATGACAGATTATATTTTGTATGTTCCTACTGTTGTTGGATTTGCATGGTGAGGGGGTTATTGTGGTAGAAGGTAAATGTTCTATTTCATTTTTACCCCAAAACTCAAAAATGTTTTTAAAAATGATGCAAATCTGTATAAAAGTGGAAAAGTACTTTATATATAAGATTTTGTGGGGCTTTGACATCAAGATGCAAAAATAATACAAGAAGGCTTTGCTTAGATGTAGAAAATTAAATAGAGTGTGATTATAATCTTCAAATTAATACAGAATTGTTCAAGAGAGTAAATAGACCTAATGCCATTAGTTAGCACTAACCAACTGTAAAATTTTAGTGTAAAATAAATAAGGGTATTTGTATTGCTCAGTAATGTGTAAAGATAGAATTAGCTATCCCATAAGAAGTGAACTCTTAGTTAATAGACAATTTCACAGAGTGGATGAATTACTGAGACTATCAAGATGTTTTATTGCTTGTTCATACAGTGCTACTACCAGGAAAATACAGTCCTTAAAATTATTTCCAATGCAAAGAACTTGCAATTCAATGTAATTCTGAGATTAGAAGTCTTTGTAATTAACTTGAATGCATGTTTTAAGATATATCTTAAAACATGCATTCAAGTTAATTATATATATATATGCATATATATATAATAGTTTTACTGAAATATAGTAGAATAACATATACATAATGACATTAAAATAATGTTTCTTGTTTCATAAGAGAAGTGTGATTATGATTCTATTCTTCATAATCCTGTACATTCCTGAAACTTTATATGATTGATGTTTTGCTTTTGAGGTCATAAAAAATGACTATATATATATATATATATATATATATATAATAGTTTTACTGAAATATAGTAGAATAACAGTGATCAAGTAAACAGGATAAAGCAGCAATATGTGAGGAGGTTAGTGGCAGGGCTAAGTGACTGTAAATCCTCATTCCTGTGGAGTCTTTTCTCCATTTTATGAGTCACTGGAACCATAGCATTTTTCATGAAAAGATGGGAGCAGCATAATAAAAGAGACGGTATATAGCATCCACCCCAGATATTAAGGGCTCAAGCTTTAGAGGCAAACAGTGAAGATTTGGGAGTGCAAGACCTTCATAGATTATGTTACACTGGGTGGTAACTCTTTAGGGTCCAAGAAGAAGTTTAAAGTCACCAAGTTCAGCCTTATTTCTATATATATTTCTATTTCTAAGTTGCTCTGTTTATGCCTGTGGGGACTGCAGAGTGTGAGCACAGCCATATTTCCAGAAAATAAAAAAAAATAACAGTGGATAGTGGATGTCAATATCGTCAGTCATATGTAAAATGTCATAAATATGTAAAATCCAAATATACTAGGAGAAGATGGGCTAAAAGGAGAGCAGTCAGAAAAGAAGGAAAATGTGAAGGCTACTTCATTGCAGACCAAATCAAGTTCATAACTTGTTTTTGTCAATAAAGTTTTATTGGTACTCAGCCACATTCATCTGTATTCATAATTTCTACGTCTGCTTTCATTTTACATGTTGTGTATTTGTGACAGAGATTGCATGGCTTACAGGATCTAAAATACTTACTCTCTGGTCCTTCACAGAAAAGGTTTTCATCCTCTGCTTTAAATTAAAACAATAGTTGCTAAGTACTTCGAGGCATGATAATATGGATAAAACATCACAAATAAAATGAGAAGATATGAGCTCAAGTCGGGGTTCTGCTACATCCCAGCAGAGGTCCTCAAAGCAAGCCATTGTCCCTGTTTAGGCACAAGCCCACTGTGAAATGGAAATCAGATGATTGTTCTGTCATTTGAGACTATCCTTCACAGAGAGGTACTTGGTCCGTGCCTGTCATATCCGTGTGCCCTGGGAGTCTGAGGCAGGAGGATGGCAAGTTTGAGGCCAGCATTAGAAACCTAGTGAGACCCTACCTCAAAATTCAAACAACAAAAAATAAAAAGGGCTTAGGATGTAGTTCATTGGTAGAATACCCCTGTGGAGTTCAATTTCTAGTACTGGGTTGGCGGGAGGGAAGGAAAGGCAGAAAGAAAGAGAGAGGGGGTGGGAGGGAGAGGATGTACAGCAAATTGCCAACCACACAGTGCCATGTGTGCGCTCTCACTGGGATATTGGCAGAAGGCTCCCTTTGACCTCCTAAACACCTGTGGGATTCATTCTTCTGTGGACTGAGTGCTGCCTGACGTGCCTGAGTCTTTGCAGTTTTCTTAGCCACTTTTCTGTGGCTCCCAGGGGGAGTAGGAGAACTGTTGTCACAGAGCAGAGGTGGACAGGAGGAGACAGCCCTAAGGAAGTGGACTCCACTGTGCGGCAGGCACTTCTGGCCAGCATTTGAAGAATGGTGTGAGAACCACTCTTCTTCCCAAGAGCACCCTTGGTGCCGAAGTCCATCACTGGAGCCTGGATCTCATGAATCATTTCATTTCCCTTCAAGAATCTGAGCATAATAAACCCCGTTACAAAAGAAAGGATAATTTAGCTGTTGACATAAAACTGAAATTTGGCCAGAGTTTATTTATAATTATAACACTGAGTTTTCAGAGCTTGGGATTTCCAGCCCCCGTGGCTGATTTCTGTAGCAAGATGTGAATCCTCAGGCTTTTGGCCAAATTTGAGAGGAAAGTCTTCAGGCCGGCTGAGATTAGAATGCTCAGTGTGGCTTCTCTTCTGAAATGCTGTGGGCATCTCTCATCTCCCAGCAGGGCTCCTCAATGGGAGAGACTGTAGGTGCTAGGTGCAGGGACAGAGGCCGTGTCTTCTCCCCCACCCCAACTTCAGTGCCTGCAGTTGTCTAACATGCAGAATGAGCTGTGATCTCTGCTGCCTGTCTGCCTGCCCTTGTGAGTTGAGGTCCTGGTGAGTGAGTGCCCAGGATCCAGGGGATGATGATTGCATATAATTGCCTCAGCAGAATGGCAGGGAGTGGGGACCTCTGAGAGCCTGATGAGGCCGGAAAGGTTAAGGCTAAATGTATCCAAAGGAAAGCAGAGTCAGAATCTGTCCCTGGTGGCAGATGGGTCCCTGGGGTCCTGCCTACAGACACCATTAAGGAAGAGAAGAGGTCAAGGGGGCCTGTCAACGTGGTGTACTTAGCAGAATTGCTATTTGTTGAAGTACTACAAGAAATGGAGAAGTCAGGAGATTGGAACTAAATGGCCAGAGGCAGAAGTGAGTGGTCAGATCTCATAATTAGAAGAGCCAGGCAGAAGGGGAGGCCAGGGAGGTGAGTGAGGTTTGGCAGGGGAGAGGAAGGCCACAGAAGCCATGGTGAACAGGGAAGGCAGGACCTTTCAGAGTTAGCCCTGGAACACAGGATGTGATTATCCAGGTCCCTTTCAGTTGCAAAGAACAGGAACGAACTCTGGGTAGCCCTTAAGAGAGGAAAATAAGGAGTTCTAGGGTTGGTGATTGAATGTCTCATAGAATTGAAGGACCCAATAGGCCTGCCAAGTATAATCTAGAATTGGGAGTCAGATTACCATGCCGAAACCAGTCCTCTCCCTGACCTCTGCCTCCGGATTCTCTTTATGTCTCTTTTTAATTTTTTTTAAAAACTACCAGTGACATTTTTTTGGCTGGGCTGCCCAGAGCACCTGAGATCCCACACCCTCAGTTCTGTCTATTTGGGGATGGACTACCTTATCTCAGCACGAAATCACTCATGACAGCTCTGACTGTTTTCTAGTCAGATGACCATTGGTTACGGTCACAAGGAAGAGAATTGGGGCAGGTTCTATGGTATAAGGATGGGCAGGAGAAGGGACAGTTCCCAGAAGCAAGTGAGTTCCTAGCAAAAAGAGAAATGCTGCAAAGAACAGTCGCTTTTGGTGACTTTAGGTGTCCTGAAGGGTGATTTTTTTCTGGGCCCTGAAGGCTTCAGAAAGATGAGGGCACAATCTTAATAGGCCAAGTAGAGAGCCTGAATGTGGTGGGCTTGTCTGCCATAATCCTACCAGCCCACTACCCTGCCTCCTTGAGGACGGTCCAAGTTGGGCAGCACCACGCCATTCAGGGGATGAAGTGGGTAAGGGGTCCTTCTGGGAATTAAGGGCTCTGGAGAGGGTGGAACTGTGCCTGTCCCTGAGACAAGGGAGGACTCACCCGCTCATGCTCCATCAGTGAACCATTCTCCTAGGAGTCACAAGTTTGAGAATAGAAAGTTGGAGCCCCCAGTAGGAGGAATGCAAGGGGGGTGATCTAGGAGACCAATAGCAGAGTTCTTGGAATTGGGTTCATTCTCTTCTTTCCCTTTCCCTTTCTGGAATAGATTTGGGGATATGCAATTTGCTTTTAGTGTTGCCTTAGACTCTGGAGAGCTGAATGGACCCCTTGGGAGCCAAGGCAAAGACAGCAAGGCTCTGGCTACTGAGACTTGGCCCCTCATGGGAGGTAGCTTTCAGGGAGTGGCTGAAGGGGGCCTTGTTCTGCTGAGGTCAGCATGGAGGGGAATGAACCAGAATTAAGCCTTGATAAATCTGATCAGAAAACAGAGTGTACACTGGCCTTGGCGTCTCCCATGCTGTCATATAGAGTCCTCAATATTGCATCACGTCCAGAGTGCATCCAGTAGGCTGCATGATACCCGAACAAGGACAGAGGAGCAGAGATGAAGGACCCATAGGGACACTACTTGGAAACATAAGAAAGACCTCTCCTGAAGTAGAAGATGCTCTGCTGACATTGCAGATGTGAAGTGAATTCCATTTGTCTCTCCTGGTCATCTCCACTGGTCGCTGGCTTTCAGGGGGTGGAAAGCTAATACTTAGGTTCTGCGGTGCTTTTCCATAAAGTCATTTATCATTTGACTAGACACTGATTCCCGGTGAGAAGACAACTCCACCCAATTCCTACTCCTTAGAACCTGTGAATGTTTACATTATGTGGTGCCATTTGTGTAGATGTGAGTCAATTAAGGATCTAGAGATAAAGAGATGATTCTGAATGCACGTGTCAGTCTTAAATGCCATCTCAAGTGTCCTTATGCGAGAAACAGAGGGAAATTAGATACACAGAGGAGAGGACAGCAGGAAGACAGAGGCAGATATGGGAGTGATGTGGCTACAAGCCAAGGACTTCTGGGTGGAGAGATGTGGGTGGCCCTGCAGCACTTGATGAGTTCAGACCTCTCGTTTTCAGAACTGTGCACGTTTGTTGTATTTGTTACAGAGCAATAGGACACTCATGTAGGGTGGGATCATGCTCAGTGTGTTGCATATCTCCAAAGTGGACTAGGTATGCAATAGATGGTTGAGGAATGAATGGATCACATGCAGGGTTACCTTTAACCCTAGTCAAAAGACTACCTATCCGGAGACCTGTGTGAGCCTTGGATCTGCCTCTCAGTCATGGCATGCACTCAAGCACGTCCCTTTTTCTCTCAGGACCTCAGTTTTCACACCTGTCAAATGAAGCAATAACATCTGCCTAGTATTATGGTATAAATATAAAAAGATGATGATAGGGAAGTGTTTTATGAAGATGTTACTATTTTTTCTCCTTTCTACTCCTCCATGCCCCAGGCCCTTTGTGGCCGAGAGTAAGAACTGCACTCATTGTGTGGGGGAACATCAGTGTCTAAAATACAGGTGGGGAAGAGCTATTCTAAGGCAGATAAGCTCTGCCCCATAGCAGCCACCATGCGGCCACCCTTCCTGTGAATCTTCATTCCCTCTCCTAGGGAGTTTCTCCCATTGTTATCATCTGCTTGCTTCTTATCCTCTGGTGACACACTCCCAGCCCAGGGGCCTCATCCCTGTTTGGCTTACTTTTTTTCAGATACCTGCATGCAGCTGTCTTCATAGCAACTCCTTCCTCAGCTTCCCAGGGAAGCACAGGGTGCCATATCTGAAGCAATGCTCTACGTAACCAAGAACCACTCTTTTAGTATGAAAAATTAGAGGTTGCTGATTCTAATGGAAAGTTTTCTACACACAGAGCATTACAGGCCCTCTGATCCTTTGACTCAGGAGTTTCACACCTGGATTCCAAAGTTTCACAAAGAATTCACAAAATAATTTATATGGCAGCCTTATCTGAAAAAGCTCGAACTTAAAAAAGAGCTGAGACATCCAAAACAAGAACTAGTTTAATAAATGGTGGAAAGCAACTAAAGAACAATTTTGAAGACACTGGGAATTATATTGAGGTTTACATGCAGAAAATGTTTGTCATTAAGCGAGGATTTTTTAAAAATCATAGTATACAGACACTATTGTTTTCTTATCCAAAAATGCATTTTCTCCTTCTTCCTGGTTAATGAACCCTGATTTTATTTAAGTATAACCTCCCTCTGGGGAGGTGACCATATTTCCAGAATGAAGCTGTTAGGAACCAGACAGATGAGGCTGGTTAAGAGAATAATTCTATAAAATGGGCCCGCTGTGTAGACTCCCTCGTGCTTTCTTTTCCAAGAAGCAATTTACCAGCAGCCCCACCTGGTCTAACTGGGCAGAGTATGTCACATTCCTCCAAACGGGGTGTTAAATGCAGGAGAAATGCAGGCCAAAGATAATGTAGATGGGAGGAATCCAGGAGACTTTTGTGACTCCGGTAGATTAGGATAGTTCCTCCTAACCATAAAATCTGTCTGAATGTATGGTTAAGAACTCAGTTTGAACAGGTTAGCATGGGCCAGTGTGACCTGGTGTTGCCATGACAGCGGGGACTTGAAAGTCTGATGTCATCTTGCTATCAGTCAAAACTCAAGAGGTGAACCTGGGTGGGACTCTCTAGAAACTTCTCTGGGATCGCCAAATAAATCTGAAGTACAGAAGAGGCATATAGATGGTCTCTCTTCTCTCCAAGAGGGCCTGCTCTCTCCCTTGAGAGTGTCCCCTTTCCCTTTTCCTGTCCCTTCAAAAAACTCAATCCTATTACTCTGAGATCTCACCTCTGAGATCTTTTGAACTTGATCACATGACTCAGGGTTTAAAGAAGGAGTCTTCAAAAAGGGGAATGAAGGGGAGGGACAGGGAATGGGAATAGCAAAGGCAGTAAAATGAATAGGACATACCTTTCCTATGTTCATGTATGAATACATGACCAGTGTAACTCCACATCATGGACCACCACAGGAATGGGAAGTTACACTCCATGTATGGATAGTAACATGTCAAAATACACTCTACTGCCATGTGTCCCTTATTAAAGACAGTGAAGACTTCCAGAATGTCACTAAAACTGCCATGTGTCACTAAAAAGAACTCATAAAAATATTTACAAAATAAAGAAGGGGGTCTTCAGCTGCCTCAGTTTCTCAGAAGCCAGATGTCTAACCCTGTCATGGTGACTGTTTCCAATTGTTGCTGATTGGCTTAGGAGCGGTCATGTGATCCAGTTGTGACCAATAGAAATATGAGGGGGAATCATGGTGGGGAGATTCTGGAAGTCATCACTGTCTTTAGAGGAGGACACAGAAAGATGGGAATAATTCTGGAGACAGATGCTGGGGATGCGAGCACAACATTCAACAGGACACATACACTCTTGACGCCAACTTGAATCACTTAAAATTGATTAAGATAGTGAATTCATGTTGTATGTGTTTTATTATAATAAAAGAATTAGGAGGAAAAGAGAGATGCCAAGGAAGAGACTGCCTCCACCCTTTGTGCTTTCTCTGGGGCTGCAGGGGCTTGTGTCTTGATGTGGACAGAATGACTAGGATGACATGCCCTCCTGGGTCCCTCTCCCTGGGTATAGGCTTTTCCAGGTTCTCTGCACCTATGTGGGGGTGGACATTCATGCTGATGACTTAGGCACTGCCTTCTCTTCAGAGCTCCAGGCCCACTCTTCAGTGGCTCTGCTGAGGTGTTCCTTCAGCTGTCGTAACCCAAAGAGTTTCAGAATTAACAGGCCCCAAGTGAATATTTTTTTCTATTTGGAAAAATTGCCATACTTGTAGAAAAATTTTCTTCCAGTCACACAGAGAACTCTCAAACACCTTTCCCAAGACTCACCCCTTGTTATTCTTTTGCCTTCTCAAGTCAAAAGTCTCATCTTCCCTGACCGCCTCCTCAAGATCTGCTCCTCTCCAGGGTCCCCCCCTCTCGGCACTGAGCACTGTGACCAGCTTGTGGCTCTTGCCAGACACTGGGAGTTTTTCCAGATACTTCCATCTTCCTCTTTCCACTCCATGAAGCCAACTACCTCATTCCCTTAATTCCATTTCTTTCTTCCATTGTTACCATTGCCCTCTAACTAGGTCCTTCCTGCCCTCTCTGTAATCCATTTTTATTCAGAATAGCTGGAGTGATAACGTTAAAACACACCCAACTGTGGCAGCTCCTTGTTGAAAATCCTCGCTGGCCTACCCACAATGACCCCTCTGTTTCGGTCCCCAGCCTCTTTGATACCACACAGTCCAGGTTGTCCTCTGTTTCCCAACCCTTAACCCTCCATATTTCTCTTCTTAGTACTTTTCATATTAATGTTTTCATAATGTATTCATAGAATAATTTGTGCACAGATGTGCCGATTGCCCTGCTGCCCTGTAGGTTCATGATGGTTGGGACATGAATGGTAATTGCCACGGCTGCAGAACCTATTCCAGGATGTTACTTAGTACTCACTCAATACACATTTGTTAGGTGACTGAATACATGAATTAATTGACGCATCACCTCCGCAGCACAGATTATAATCTGCTGTGAAATGGAAACTTGGAATACCAAGGTAGATCTGCACGTAAACTAGATCCTAAAAGCAAAAAACAAAGCAAAACCAAAAAGCACTGACTGCTGACCTAAGGTGAGCATTTTCCCATCAGTATTCAGATTTTGTACCATCTACCTGCTTAGCAGGAGAGGAGACAAAAGGAAGAAGCCCACACCTGATGGTCGTAACGGTGTTTGTGTCTCTGCTTACAAATCCCAGGTATGTTCCCGGCTGACCTGTGCCTGTTTCTTAATCTACAAAATGAATATATTAATATATATATATTTCAAAGATCTTCTGTGAGGCTTAACAAAGAGCCCTGCACTTCCCATCACCCCTCTACCTGGCAGCTTGTAAGGAGAGCTTGGTCCTCGTGCCCCCTCTGCCCTAAGAATTTGAACTGCTCCAAACCTCCAAAAGGAAGAGGAAAGCTTGATTGTCACAGCTCCTTCCTGCCTTTGAGTAGCGGCTGAGAGGTCATTATCACGGGATGATGGTGCTGCCTCCCCCATGGGTTTCCTGGGCCCACAGCATTGCCTGAAAAGAGAAAGGGAACAAAGTGGACCCTCTAGTGCTCTGCATAATGATGCCATGTGCCATCTCTATTTTGTCTGAGACAGCTGCGTCGATGATGATAAAGTTAGGATTTATATGGTACTGTCTCCAAGGATTGATGTTCTCTTTGTTGGGAGTGTGTGTGTGTGTGTGTGTGTGTGTGTGTGTGTGTGTGTGTGTGTGTGTCTGATACAACATCTAGACGGCAAGGAAGAACGGGAGTTCTGCGTGCACTAGGCACTTGTAAGGGGCTCAGGTTTGCTGGGCTGGAGCCCAGGTGAAGCTTTTTCTTTTGCCACAGCCATCAGGCACTTTTTTAATGAGTCCCCTCCAAATCAGACTGCTCTACCTGACAGTGCTTAGCAAAAGAAAGCACTGTCATTTCTCATGAAATGACAGGGCCTTCATATCTTTCTGCCCAAGCATCGTGCTTCTGAGATTCTCTTCCAATGAATGTTATTAGCACACCTTTCAAGCAGCCTCTGGGAGGGTTGCTAGTTTTTTTGCCTCTGAGTTTTGCCTCCCTCCCCTGCTGAGGAGCATGGCCTTCACTCCCTCCCTTCAATTCTCAGAGCAGGTAGGTGTGTGCATGGGCACAGGGGGGTCTTAGCTTCTACTCATGTGTTCCAGAAAGCCAGTGTCTCTGGATGACTTGAGGAGCTGAGGAATGGAGGAACATTTTTTTTTATCTTCTAATTTTTTCTTTCTTTCTTTTTTCTTTCTTTTTTTTGGGGGGGGGCATCAAGGTCTGAACCCAGGGGTGCTTAATCCCTGAGCCACATCCCCAGCCCTATTTATATTTTATTTAGAGACAGGGTCTCACTAAGTTGTTTAGGGCCTCACTAAATTGCTAAGGCAGGAACCGAGGTACCCCCAACTTCCAAGAAGACTTCTAAGATTTGTATTTTTCCCCCTTCATCTAGGATATGCCTAATTTAAAAAAAAAAAAACAGTTTTAACAAGGTAAAATTGATTTCTAATACTGCATATATTCAGAGTGTGCAGTTTGTCATGTTTTGGCCTATGAATGCACCATGAGCTCATCACCACAATCAAGATCTATCAGCCCTAAAAGTTTACTTTGCTCTCTTGTTTTCTCATCTCTTTCTGTCACTATAGAATAGTTTGCATTTTCTAGAATTTTATATAAAGGACCATCACACAACATAACTTTTTCTGGGCTTGGCCTTCATTAAGGGTAATTATTGTGAGGTTCCTCTATGTTGCTGCATGTGTCAGAAGCTCATCCTATCTTTCCCTGCTGTATGAACGTAACATTTTTTTTTATCTTCTGATTTCTTTCTTTCAACTATGTAACATATTTGGTTTATCTATTTACCTGTTGACCACAATTTGGTTTGTTTCCAGTTGCTGGCTACAAATAAACCTGTCATGAACAACCACATACTAGTACTCAGGTGATGAAATTCTGTGTCTCAAACACTTCCCCCTTCTTGAGGTAACGTTTCCTTTAGATGTCCCCAGCCTCTGGAAAGCCCAACACAGCCATCCAGTCTTCAATGGTGATGTGGTAGGAAATAAAGAGGCAAGAAGGGTCAGTATGGCCTGGCCCATGTTTACCATTTGCTGTGCTCATCCTTGGGATCAGTAACACAGTGGACATGGTCTATAGCAGAAGCAAAGGTGGCCCAGAGAAGCAGCTCAACACCAAGTATTAGGTGGAGGAACAAAGGCAAGGCCAAGTCCCTTTCTCCACAGACAGCCATGGCGGTGCAGGCTGATAGTGGAGATGCAGGTAAGAGACCTTGAGCCACCTGCAGGCACCCAGTGCTTCTAAATTTCCCTTCTGCTGTCTTTGCTTTCGTGATCACTTTGCTTATAAGTTCTAGGTTATTTTCATGATGGTTGGGGACAGACTAAATGTCCCCACTTGGGTAAGAGAGGCATTTCTCGGTTACTCTTTAAAAATCCTACTCACATTTTATTATAGTAATTGTCTCAGTCCATTCCAGCTGCTGTAACAAAATAGACTGGGTAATTGGACATTTACTGCGCATAATTCTGGAGTCTGGAAAGTCCAAGATCAAGACATCAGCAGATTCAGAGTCTGGTGAAGGCTACTCTCTGCTTCCAAGATGACAGCTTGTGGCTGTATCTTCACCTGGCCCAAGGAGTAGAGGGCAAATGAGGATCTAAGGGCTGCCTTCAGCCTCTTTCATCATGAGAGTGTGATGCTATTTTTGAGGGCGGAGTGCTCAAGGCTTAGCCTGTCACTTTCTAAAAGGCCCCACCTCTTACTTAATCCTGAGTATTGGGTTCCAACCTATGGATTTTGGAGGGGCCCATGCATTCATACAATAACAGTAATATACACAGACCTGGCCGTCTGAGAGGGCCCCAGGGTGTCCTAACCCATAAGCCCTTCTTCGGGAGATATCCTAACTTGTCTTATAGGACAAGCACTGTGTCCCCTTCCTGCATGCTGTCAGTACCCCCTGCAAGCAGCCTCTTTGATGGTTGCTAATTAATGCCCTATTACCAATCTAGAGCTCCCCCAAAGACTAAAGAACAAGGAAACTCAAGCTGATGGGGAGTTTCATTCCCATCTCACAAGCACCTGGATATTTGGGACCAGCTGAGGGACAGACTAAATGTCCCCACTGGTTTCTCATTGCTTAGGTCTGTGTGAAGCTAAGCCTTTGTAAATTCTTCATCACAGACTCTTCAAATTGGAGGGGGCTTTTCAGGCCATGTTGTCCAACTGTGTCATTTTTAAGAGGAGCCAGTGGCAGCTCAGATAAGTGAAGTGTCCTGCCCAGAGTCACGGAACTTGTTAGACACTGAGCCGGATAGGGAACTCCACCCTGCGGGCTCCTGATCCACAGCTCCTCCATCCCAACACCCCCCCAACCCCCAGCTCTCATTTAGTTTTTCTGTGTTTAATATGTTCTCCTTGAATTGATTTTTCTCCTCTGCCTCATCCATTCCCTTCAAGGTTATTTTTGGTGCTCCTCTCTGTCTCTCTCATTTTGCAGACAGATTTCCCAAGCTTTGCTGATGTTGGCAGCACTTCCCACCCCCAGGGTCTTCCGTTTCATTAGTGTCATGTTTCTTCTACCTTTATGGTCTTCCTAGGACCTGTTAAACAGAGCAGTCCCCAAGATCCCTACCCTCACCTTCCCTCCTGTCTCCAGACCCCAAGATGCTATTCTGTACCATCATACCCTATCCTACCTGCTTCCAGCTTCTCCCAGATAGCAAGATCTGCTCTTCCTGACAACCCGGAACACAACCCTCAGTGACCACTCGACCTGCACTAGTTACTGGGTAGTGACTACTGACACATCTTTTTGATGGCATTTCTTTTCTCTTCTGGGTTTTCATTGTGAGATGTGTCTATTCAATATAATTCCTTCTCTCTGAACTATGTGGTGGGTGAGGCATCTGCCAGGGGCTTAGGCAGTGATGGTTGCTGGAGTCAGGGCAATCTGGGGTTTGTGTGTGGAGTTGGAAAGAGAGCTGAACTGTCCCTCAGAACACCGGAACTCTAATTCCAGGTGCTGGAGAATCATGAGGAAGGAGGCTTTAGATAGGGTCAGATGATCCTGCTTTCAAAAACCTGGCTCTGGAACTGATTGACTTTGTGATATAGGGCAAGACCAAGATGCCACATCTGTGGAAGGGGATGATATGCAACAACTTTCAGTTTTGCTAAATGTGGCCGAGTTTCTGAATTGCTTAGCCCAGAACCAGAGACTTGGTACTGGAGTCAGAAGAGGATGGACTCAAATCCTGGGCTCTCCCTGCACTGTAATTATGATCCTGCCCAAGTTCATTAATCCCATTAAGCTCCAGTCTCCTTGACTATAATAGGGGAAGAATGAAAACCTGCATAATAGATAGGTTGCCAGAGTCTTCACACAGAAATACGTGAAGCACTTAGCACTAGGTCTGGCATTGCACAAATGCCTAAGGTATGTTGGTTATTTTAAAGCATTCAATCCATGTTACTTTCATTTCCTTTGTAAATTTAACTTTAAAAAATTAAGTGGGTGCACATTCTGAGCATCCTATGGTTTTTGAGAAGTGTGTGGATTATTCATTTTTGCAGAGCTGGGCATGGTAGGGCACGTCTGCAATCCTAATGAATTGGTGAGGCTAGAGCAAGAGGTCCACAAGTTTGAGGCCAGTCTGGGCAACTTAGTGAGACTTTGTCTCAAAATAAAAACAAAAAGTGCTGGGATACAGCTCAGCGGTAGAATATTTGCCTGGGTTCAATCCCTAGCACCATAAAACCAAAACAAAACAAAAAAGCAAACAAAACAAACCTTTTATGTATACCAAATATATTTACTAAATATGTATACTCTACACACTGCAGGGAGAAATACCAAACTCTGTGGAGCTCAAGACCTAATTGATTGACAAGCAACTAGGCAAATTATTTCCAAACAAAGTATCACCAAAGCCCAAACAATACATTTTCAGTTGAGCAGTTGCTTCAACAATTCAATTCTACATCCGTTTATTAAGTCCTTACTAAAAGTCAGGCATAAAGGTGAACAAGACCAAGTCCCCACCTTCCTGGGATTTACAGCTATAAATGAACAATCATAAATGTGACGATGATGATGA
Source organism: Ictidomys tridecemlineatus (assembly GCF_052094955.1). Classification (NCBI taxonomy): domain Eukaryota; kingdom Metazoa; phylum Chordata; class Mammalia; order Rodentia; family Sciuridae; genus Ictidomys; species Ictidomys tridecemlineatus. The sequence continues at coordinate 245,403 of NW_027521499.1, forward strand.
CAATGTTAGTGACGGAGGCGGTAGTGGTGACACCACCCCCAGCACTCATCGTTAAGATGTAGGAAGAGCTCCCTTTTGAAAGGCAGGATCTGGTCAAGGGCTCTGCATGCATTTTATTTAGTTCTCACAGGAGCTCTTTGGAGCCAATACTGTGCTTCTCCTCTGGATGAAGAAGAGGAGGCTCAGAGAGTCACATGGGTTGCTCAATGCCACGCAACCCCTAGGCAGCAGAGTTAGATCTTACACTCAAGCCCAATGTCAAAGACTGCACCTGACCACTGCAGGGCCTTGCCCTTCCAACCATGATGGAGGTAAGTCACACAAATACTGGGACAGGAGGACAATGCACTATGGGGAAGTAGAGGACACACCCTGATTTGACCTTGGTTCTGGCAGAGGTCTTCCTTTCGAGGTGTCCCTGGGGTTGGTCAAGGAGATGAATGGGTGATGGAGTGAAGGGCGTGTGGATGGAGGGCTGGAGGGACCAGCCTGGCAGATGCAAATGACCTCAAAGCTCTGGGAGTGGTTGGGGAACCCAGAGCTGGGTGCTGTGGTCAGGGGAGAGGGCTCTTAGTGAGGACTCTAGAGGGGGGGTGATCAGAGTAGATTGGGGGCCTTGGAGGCTGAGCTTTGGAGATGCAACACAAAGGCTAGAAGGCCTCAGGTGACTGGATTTATTTTTGTCAGTTGAAGTAATACGATCTAGCATGGATAGGAAAAATGTGTTTTTCACCTTGATATTTGGAGTCTTTTCATGTGTAATGGTTTAGGTATCCTCCAAAAGCTCATGTGTGAGACACTGCAAGAAAACTTAGAGGTGAAATGATGGAGTTAGGAGAGCCTTAACCTAGTCAGTGCATTCATCTTCCCTGATAGGGATTAACTGGGCAGTAACTGTAGGCAGGGGGAGGCTGGCTGAAGGAGACAGAGCACTATAGCATGCCTCTGGGGTATATATTTTGTCCTTGGTGAGCAGAGCTCTCTCTGCTTCCTGGCGCCATATTCTGAGCCACTTTGCTCTGCCACAGTTTTCCACCATGATGTTCTGCCTCACTTTAGGCCCCAAAGAATGGAATCAGCTGTCTATGGCCTGAGACCTCTGAATCCATGAGCCCCCAAATAAACTTTTCCTCCTCTAATTGTACTTGTCAAGTCTTTTGGTCACAGCCACAAAAATCTGACTACAACATCATGTTTGACCAGGAAGCCAGGATAGTCGGATTTTATTGGAAGGCCAAATGGTAACACATTCTGCAATAAGATCCTTGGGCTAAATCTCACCTCTATGGCTTCCTTCCTGTGTATGATGTTGGGTGTTAACACCCCTGAGCCTCGGTATCCCTTTATTCTCATGGGGGTTGTCAGGAATCTTGAATAGGTTCATGTAAACAAAAAACTTTAAATATTACCAAGCAAGATCTGGTACCTAGGTTAATATTGGTCATGATTCAACTATTGATGTGTGGCCTTCCCTCTCCAGGTCTCAAAATCCATTAATGAGGGTTTTGAAGGAATTCTCTGATCCCTTCTGGCCTACAATGCTTCCATTCCCAATGTTTCCTTTGGTGAAGAAGTTAAAGCAAATAACACCTTTAGTTTTCCTTTCCTAATATAATAAATAACTAGAATAATTCAAGGGTGCTGACCTATACTGCCCAGGAGTTCTGTCCAACTGAACCCTCTGGGAGCTGATAAAGTTATCAGGATCCACGGACCCATCACCAAACATCTTCCCTGTTGTCAATAGCGATTGGCAACCAGCCTCTCCTGATTGGAACTGAAGCCACCTGTCAATTCCAGAGACTGCATAGCTTTAGCTTTTTCCTTTGAATGGTATTTTTTTTTAAAATGACCCAGGGGCCCTGCCATTGCTCAAGTGTTTTGATCATCACTTGGCTTTGCCTTTCTGAGTCTGTTGCCTGCTTGGCTGGCCACCGGGTCAGCAGTGAGTGATTTATCACCTGCCACCTGTCCACCTCCCAGTCTGTCTGTGCTCTCCTTCAGCTTTGGGCCTGTTTGTCAGGCAGGCTGTGTGGCTTCTGTATGCTGTGTCTGATGCACGTCTTGCCACCGAGAAGCCACCTCCCTGGAGATGCACCCAGGATCAGTGTATCTAATTCATCTGATGGATATTTAGCTCATTAAACAGCAATAGATTCAAACAGAAAAATGAAAACCGTGCACATCATTAGAGCTAAATATGTTTCCTTTCTTTGTCTTAGTTTTATCTTCTGGAGGGAAATGCAAGGCGCTCTGCATAATGAGAGGCTTGGGATAGCTTTGGGGAACCCGTGGTTAGAGAAAGTCTTCTGAGAAAATGATATTTGATCAGAGACCTGGATAAAGTGAGGGAGTGAGCCATCCAGATATCTGGGGAAGGAACATTCTGGAAAAGAAGAAGAGTGAGCACAGAGGGGTCAGATGAGGTCAGAGCATGTCATGTATGGCAGGAGCAGTGTGAAGACTAGTGCAGCTGGGTCATAGTAAGTGACTGAGAAAGCAGGAGGTCACATCAAAAGTCACACAGGCCTGGAGGAGACGTGTGTGATCACACCTGCAAAGAACTCATGCCCTGAATATATACATGTATATACATATATATAAACTCCTAAAAATCCATAATAAAGAGATTACCTAACTTTTAGAAACAGGTAAAAGATATGAATAGGCAATGTTCAACTTTATTATTTCTCAAGAAAATGAAAATTTGAGCCAAAACGAGATACTATAATACACTCCAAGAATGACTAAAAACACCTTGAAAAATATCAAGTATTTGCAAGAATAGGAAGCAAACAAAACTCTCATCTTTGGCCGGTAGGAGTATAAAACCACACTGAAAATCTATTTGGCAATGCTAATAAAAGTAAACATATCCTATGAACCAAAAATTCCATTCCTAGGTATATCCCAGGGGAAATGAGCAGAAAAATGCATAGACCCCCAAACCGAAAGCAAAGACAAATGCCCATCCACAGCCAAATACGTAAATCAATAGTGGTTCATTCATAAGATAGAGTATCTCTCAGCTATGGAAAAGAACAAAATGCTGATACCAGAAGGTGAATCTCAAAAATTATGTTGAATGAAAGAATCCAGACACAAAACAGCCCGTACCCTGGATTCCACTTAAATGAAGGATAAAGGCAGACAGAGTGGATCCTGGGTGGTGAAGGCCAGGCTAGTCGGTCCCCCATGGTGGAGGTGGGCATTAACAGAGAGGGACATAAGAGATCTTTGTGAGCAATAGAAATACTCGGCATCTTGGACCGGGTGGTGGTCACCTGGCTACGTACCCAGGCAAAATCCCACTGAGCCACACACTCGGAATTGTGCATGTTAGTGCTTGTGGACTGTGACTCAGTGGAGAGAACCACCAAGAGGGTACGTGCCATCTGCCAGGCAGAAGAGAGCTGGATCTGGTGGGAGCTTGTGGCCATATGGAGACTTAGGATTTCTTTCTGAGAGAGGTAAGAAGCCTCTGGAAGTTTCTGGACATGCCAGAGACGTGGTCAGTCTTATGTCGGGAAGGGATGGTTCTGTGGGCTGAGCAAGACAGAGGTGGGATCCAGGTGGTCTGGGTGAAGGGTCAAGAAAGAGGAGCTGGGAGAACTGAAGGTGACCCCGTCATGGGAGGGTGAAGGAGCAGGGCTGGGGTGCTGTGTGAATGCTGCGAGTAGGGAAGGCAGGGCACGGTGGAGAGTGGACGGGAGTCTCAGGGCAGAATCCAACACCTCCTGGCTGTGCGTCTGGCAGAATATGGCTGCCAAGTACCTGGGATGGGAGGACCAGAGCAGGAGCAGTTTGAGAGATGAGGGAAGCAAGAATTTTATTTTTAACCCGGTAAGTGTGAAATGCCTATTAGACACCAATGAAATATTAAAAAGGCTATTGCCTAATTGAGTTAGGATTAATAAATATCATATCCATATCCACCAACTTGAACGCATGCACACACCCACCCACACATCCACACAGGTGCTCACGTACACATTGGCTTAAATAAAACATCTCTTACCTTTCCTTTTCTTCTTAGAAAGGAAAGAAACAAATATTTTTTTCTTATTTTTTTAAATTTTTGATAGACACATAAAAATTGGATAGAATTTTGAGGTGCAGTGTAACATTTCAGTATGTATGCAATTTGCAAGGATCAGATTAGGGTGATTGGCAGATCATCTCAGACATTGATCATTTCTTCGTGTTGAGAACATTCAGAATGCTCTCTACTAGCTCTCTCAAAATGCACGATTAATTGTCCTCAGCCACAGTTACCCTACTAAGCTATAGAACATTACAAGTCATCCAGCTGCACCCCGTGGGGAAGACAGATCCTGAAGTTGCCTTTAATGTGCTCCAGCCATAATGGTCTTCTTAACACTTATTGGACTCAACATGCATGCTGCTTCTCTGCAAAACCGCTGAGATGAGAAAGACAAGTTGGTCTCCCGAGCTTGTCACCACACCCTCCCTGGATCCTCATGGGCCCCCGTGTCCCTGGGCTTGGCACAATGTGAGGCCATCCTCCTGGGTGCCCTCTGATTTCTGCTCTCCTTAATGGAGCTCTGCTCCCTGCAGTCTCTCTCGCTGGGTAATGGGGGGGGGGAGGGCGGGGAACGGCTGGCCAGCAGGTGCTACAACTGTCAGAACAAATAGCCTCTGTGTCCTTTGTTGAGTAAACACACCATTAGGGAGCTGTTCAGGATACGAGGAGGAGTAGGGGACATGTCATTTTGGTAAGGGCCTCAATTAAAAGGAAGAAAAACCATAGTGATAACATTAGACATGCAGGTCACAGGCTCATTAGGAGGTTCCATTCAGGGCATTAAAGTCAGACAGGCCTGATTTTCCAGCCCAGCTCTGCTCCTTGCTAGCTGGTGGGATCTTCCAGACCTGGTTTCTGCATTTTTAAATTGACCCATAAATAGGGTCATATCATAGTCAAAATCAGATGAGTTACAGAGGGACCCTTCCGTGAAGCATGGGCTATGGTGAACACTGAGAATGCTGTGTCTTGTTTCCCTCTTCTCACCCCAACCCAGGTTTCCTCAGCGTGTGCACCCAATTGCATTGTACTAATATTAAGAGATAACTTTTTTTGTTGTTTTTACTTTTCTTTCTTAACTCAGGAAGCTGGCAACATCAACCCACTCCAAGATTTCCCTGGGATTTCAAGGTGTCTTGCCCAAGGTTCACAGGCAGCCCAGGGGCGAGCTCTGGCCCTGCAATGCCCTCAGGGTGACACTTGAGGGCAGCACTTCACCAGTGTTGCAGCTTCCTGGTGCAGGAGCAAGCTCAAGGACATGCCAAGGTGCGTTCTCCTAGGAGCCCCAAACTGGGGCACCCTGCCATGCTACAGGGCTGTGAGCAAGCACTCCCTGAGCTTCCTCACTCAATGCTTGTACTCTTGTATGGTTCCTTGGCAGCTAAAAGTGAACTGACCCTGTGACTTGCTTAACCTACAGGAGGTAGGTAGAGGCGGTGCCGCTTCTGAGCCTGCCATTTGCATTTTGTGCTTTCAAGAATCCTGAACCACCATGTAGGAAATAACCAAGACTTCCAGAGAGACCACAGAAAAAGCTACCTAGAAAGGCCATGTAGAAAGTTTGTAAAGCTGCAAAGAGGGAAATTAGAAGGGAAGTGGGGGGGGTTCCACTGTTCTAGCATCTTAATTGCCCTCTGACCACAGCTGCATGAGAGACCCAAGCAGAGCCAGAAGAAGAACTACCCAGCTGAACCCAGTAAATTCATAGAACTGTGAGGAATAATAAAAAAGGTGGTTGTTTTGATGCAACAATGAGGACAGCTGCAGGTGGCTTGTGTTCCCTTGCAGGTACAGTTTGCCAACATCTCTGCAGCTCATGAAGGGCAGGGAGGAAGTCCCCCCTCTCCAAAAGCACCATTGCTAAGCAGCCTCCTCAGCTGCAGCCTGTGGACCTCCCTCCTGTTGAGAGCCACAGCCGAAAGGACCCCAGCAAACTTCCAGCTGATTGGCTCACCGTCCCCCAGCAAACTTCCAGCTGCCAGCTGATTGGCTCCTCTGCAGTGATGCTCACCCATGCAACCCAGCCAATCGGCCTCAAGAGCAGGAGGGTGGGGGGTTGAGAGGCTTGTGGGAAGCCAGTGGTGGCAGCTGGGCTTTGAGGGAATTCCTGAAGAGCTCGTGTGGTGCAGAGTGTATGTTTTAAAAATAAAGTTTGTTTCTGCTTGATAAGTGGCTCATGAATTGTGCCCAGCCAGACTGTGGCACCCTCCCTCCATTGTGGCAAGAATTTACTGACACCTGCCTAGGGAGCAGGAAGAAGTTCCATTCTGAGACACTATAAATGGTCCTCGTTTCTTCTTCCCCTCGAGATTGCCTTCAAAAGGTCTGGCCTCTTTTCTCCTTCAGCTGTAAAACCCTCCGACACCGGATAACACCTGCAATCTGGCCTGACAGTTCTGTAGGGATCCCTGAGCTAACCACAAGCTGGGACTCCCAACTCTGTAATAATTAAATGAGAGAAATCCAAGTGCAAAGTCATTTGTTAGTTGTTAAAATTACTTGGAAAGGTGGAATCTCCTTATGAGCTGATTATAGAAGATGACTTCAGGGCAGAAGGGAAGCTAAGGGACACCTGGTCTGTGACCATCTCCACATGCACTGATAATTTTTCAGTAGAATAAGTAAATAATACATCTTGCTTGCCTACTGCTACTAATTGAAAAATTGCTCTGACTCATGAATGCAAATTTATTTAAAAGACTGCCTGAATCTTCTAGGAGCTTTTTGTCATTATATATTCTCTCAATGAATACCAAAATCAACTAGAGAGGTGAATAAATAACAAAGGTGAGCCTTTAAGATACTTTGCTCTCATAAACAGGTCTCTTACTCAAAAAATAGTAGAAACCCTTGAACTGGTCAATTTTATTAATAGAGAAGGTACAGCTGAGATAAAGGGAGATGGCTTACAAGTGGTTGGCGAATTTCCTGGAGAGTCCCAAATTCAGTTTCTCAGTCTTGAAGAGGACAACATGGGAAATCCACATCTGTGTGGGGCACCAAATGTGCTTTTAAACTCTTATTGGCAAAACAATATTTGTAGCCAGAAATAGTGGCACATCGCTAACCCTAGGACTCCAGAGGTTGAAGCAGGAAGAATCTCAAGTTTTAGGCTATCTTCTGCAATTTAAAAATGAGACCCCATCTCAAAATAAAAATAAAGAGGGCCAGGAATAGGGCTCAGTGGTTAAGTACCCTCTTGGTTCAATCCCCAGTACTAGAAAATAAAATAAATTAAAATTAAAATAAATAGTACATTATCATGACCTGAAATGGGCATAAATCGTTTGACTTTTTTTTATGCTAAATTTAAAGTGGCCCTTTGGTGTGAGCTTCCTCAGCTCTGGAGGATGGAATTTCTTCAAGATAAGACACCTTTCAGTAGTCTGTGGGTGAGCCAGACTTTATTCCTATCTCCCAGGCATCAGCAAATATTTATGGAACATGAAGAAGTTCGGGAAATGCCACTCCAAAATACGACACTTTGGTGAGCCAATGACTTTGAACTGAGGGTACCATGGGAACAGTGGATGCGAAACCGGCTTTCTCTGAGCTCCCCTGATGTACCTGAGGACAGACCCTTCAAAGGGACCTTGATTATCACAAATCTGCACCACAGGAATCACATCAACCAAAGCGGAGACTGGAGGTGTCTCTCAGCGTAGTCACCTATTCCTTGGAGGCTGTCACCTGTTCCTCGGAGTCTGACAACTTCTACTACCTGGGTGACTTTTCTTCTGCAAGTTTACTTCCCCTCTGCTTGGTAACTTGGGTTCCCACTGTCCCCTCTCCAGAGCCCCGCGTGGCTGTTCCTTGCAGTAGCTCAGAAGCTATCTCAGCCTCAGTTACCCTTCCTCAACTCACCTATTTTGTGGGACCCCATGGTTGACATGTGTAATTAAAAGGATATTTTCTCTTGTGACTCTGCAATGGGTCATTTTAATTCGTAGCCCAGCCAAATAACAAGAAGGGCAGAATGAAGCTGTTTCTTGCTCCCCTACAAGTATCTGTGTTCTTCAGGCACCTTGGGGTTTGAAGTCTTTGCCCTCCAAAGGCTAGTTAGGGAGAAGGTGAGAAAACCGAATATTAAAACATAACAAGGGAGGCATATGGGAGAAGGAGCATGGGGCTGTGCCAGTCCTCTCCAGGATCCCCTGAGGTCCCTGTTGCCCTCTGGAATGTCTTTCCTTCTGCAGGCTTTGCCTGGCTCACACCTGCACCTCCCTCAGAAGACACACAAAGTTCCTGGGAGATTGTGGAGTCCCAGGGGCTTACTTCCAGATGGGACAAATCCTGCCATGTAAACAATACCCCAGAGCTCCCCATGGCATCAGGCTGAGATGGGACTCCCTTCAGCTAAAAATGACATTCTGCTTTGACGCTCCTCCTTCCTCATGTTACTCTTTTAAGGGTTGACCTCTGTGGCCTTGCTTTAACAGGAAAGAGAAGCACCGTTTGTGGAAGGCCAGCTCCCTTGTACCAGGTAGCGTGCAGTTAGGGACCACATCTTTGCCTCCCTCACAGTTATTTATGGGCCTGACCTTTCCTTAGAGAACTGATCACAGAAGGAAATTGGTTTTCTCTGGGTGTACATATGATTTAAAATTTGGACCCACAGGTCGTGATGGGGTCTGTGTGACAGTACCGGGACCATCTAGCTGTTGAGGAGGGTCCAGGGCCCTAGGGAACATCTCCATAGTGAGTCAGGGGAGAGTGAGTTATATCTGTGGAGCTGTGAGTTAGGGAGGGAATGTGTCTTGGGGGCAGATCCTGTTGAGTTGAAAGGCTCAGGAAGAGTCATCTTGAAGCCTCCAGGGTCTATACCCAAGGGATCATCATCTACAAAGGAGCAGCACAGGGCAGGCCATGGGGGCCCCAGAACTGCTCAGGGCCCCAGAGGCAGAATTCCTAATGGCAGGTGCAATTCTGGACTTGAAAGCTCTCAGTCTTTGCTGGGCCCTCCCCCATCCCCAACAATATCATCACTGAGCAAATTCAACTTTATTCACCTAACTCCAGAGAAGTGGAAAAGAAAAAAAATTACCCATTATTGGATAGGTGGGTACTATATTGCTGGTGAGATTCTAGGCTTCTCTAAACAGCTCATGTGAGAGGTAGTGCAGGGTAAGAGTTACACCCACAGACTCCAGAAGTTTGGTTGGCTGTAGTCTGCATCTGCTATCCGAGCCATTCAAACTGGGCCAATTCCTTACCCTGCCTTTCTCTCCAGTTCCTCCTCTTCGCAGGCTAGCAAACTACCCCCATTAGGGTTGCAAAGAGCAGTCTGTGAGTTGCTGTGTGTCCGCACCTGAAGTAAAGCCTCATACTGTGTGTGTGTGTGTGTGTGTGTGTGTGTGTGTGTGTGTGTGTGTGTGTGAGACTTTGCATATGGATGGCTCTTATGGCTCCAATAGTATTAGTCTAGGTAAGGAAACTGAGGCTCAAAGAGGTTAAGAAAGTTGATCCAAATTATGCAGCTCTTCAGTTTAGAACCTTGAAGCCTGCCGTGCATTTGCTGGAAATTGGTAATGCTGGCATTTAAATAGAGAGCCCGAGATTTTTCCCATGCCTCACTGCCTCACTCTAGCCAGAAATCTGGGATACTTTATTTTAACTATTTTATTATATTAAGCGACATTCAGGGCTTTCAGGTGATTAACAAAGATTGAAATACGGGCCAATGGGGACAGACTTTATGGGTTCAAAAGAATGGCTTCTAATTAGCACCTGTATAGTTTACCTGTGAATAGATGACTTAAAAAAATATGTTTATAAAAAACTCTTCCTACCTCCTCTGATTGGCAAAATATTTCTTTTGAAACTGCGCCTCTTCTATTAATTTGCTTAATAGACTTCTGACTTTGATTTTCCAACGCAACCATTTCTCCAGGGACCTCAGATCTCAAATGCCTGCGATGACAGTGAGGTCTCATTAATGAGGACTAATTGTGGGAGAATGAGGCTGCGTTAGCAGAAAAGTCGGAACTGAGAATCCACCACACTGCTTTGTCACTTTGAAACCATACAATAATAAAAACCCGGTTCAGAGAACTCATTCATTCATTCCCTCGCTCAACCATCCATGGGTTTCAGGAATAGACGTGCCTGATCTAAAATTATCTGATTAGCCACTTGAATGTAAATGAATGATTTTGAAATGCTTGAAGAGGCTGGAAAAATTAGCTTTTATTTGGTATGGAAAACATTTCTCTCCTGAGCCTTTGCTTATCTTGCTAATTTGTCTCATGAACCCTTTCCTGAGATGTGGCAGGACCATTTTTACCTGGATTTGTCCTGGTTGAAGAATTTGAACTCAGTTCTTATATTTCCTTCCCTCCTTTTTCTTGTTTGTATCTCCCACCGCATCTGACACTGTCTCTTATCTCTCTGTGGTTGATGTTGATAGAGGGGAGCCCAAAGATTAAGACACGGGGACCAAATATCAAAGCTGAAAAAATGTATTTCCCCTCCCCCATTCTTCCTTTGGAGAAGAGGTTTGATGTGTTCTCACATTGATCCAGCTCTTCACAGTGCCCATGGCAACGGTGCCTGGTTCCTGATCTTCAGCATTCATCTTGGTTCATACTTGTGTTCCTCTGCCTGTTCTGCACAATGCCCACCTCACAATGGACGCTCAATTGCTGCTCAGAAGTGAGCCAACAGGGTGAACCAGTGCATGCACCAGAGTCTGAATAAATGAGCTTCACAGCAGAAGGGCACAGCCACCCTATGTATATTCCGCCACCTCCAAGGATCATCACAACACTCCAGTTACAGGGAAATATCTAGCAGAGACATTTCTCTCCTGAGCCTTTGCTTATCTTGCTAATTTGTCTCATGAACCCTTTCCTGAGATGTGGCAGGACCATTTTTACCTGGATTTGTCCTGGTTGAAGAATTTGAACTCAGTTCTTATATTTCCTTCCCTCCTTTTTCTTGTTTGTATCTCCCACCGCATCTGACACTGTCTCTTATCTCTCTGTGGTTGATGTTGATAGAGGGGAGCCCAAAGATTAAGACACGGGGACCAAATATCAAAGCTGAAAAAATGTATTTCCCCTCCCCCATTCTTCCTTTGGAGAAGAGGTTTGATGTGTTCTCACATTGATCCAGCTCTTCACAGTGCCCATGGCAACGGTGCCTGGTTCCTGATCTTCAGCATTCATCTTGGTTCATACTTGTGTTCCTCTGCCTGTTCTGCACAATGCCCACCTCACAATGGACGCTCAATTGCTGCTCAGAAGTGAGCCAACAGGGTGAACCAGTGCATGCACCAGAGTCTGAATAAATGAGCTTCACAGCAGAAGGGCACAGCCACCCTATGTATATTCCGCCACCTCCAAGGATCATCACAACACTCCAGTTACAGGGAAATATCTAGCAGAGACTTATTAGGGAGAACAAAATCCCTGGTTACTCCCTCTCAAATGTCCCTTGGAGAGTAGACCTATGGAGGCTTTTGAGGGTCTTTGGCTTTCAAGCCAGACAATGCCACAGAAGTGCTACTCATTAGAGGGAATTAAAATATCATTGGGAGTTTCTGCATCACCCTGGAATTGAGTGTTGGAGGGAGACTGAGTATCAGGAGGGGTACGGAAAGAGAGTTGGGTCCAAATTAGTTGAGAGTCAAGAGTCTGCAAAGTTTGAACAAAATTTCTCTCTCTCCTGAGGCCCAGAAAACAAATCTCTCTGCTGCCCCCATCTATGCTAGAGTCCTCCTGGGACTAGTCAATAAGCAATTAGAAGGAGCTGAGGATTTAAGAAACAGAATTGATGGGAGGAGTTTGCTTAGTAGTAAATGGGATGCTATCACCCCCTTCCAAGGATGTTAAGCAAAAGCTTCTGAGAAAGGCTGAACTGAGTGAGGTTTTCCAATGTTCCTGGCTTGTCTCCAAATAGTACTTTGGCCCTCTCTCCTGCTGCACACCACTCCAGGAATCCCAGATACCTGGATGCAGGACTTCCTCTTCTCCCGTGTGCCCTCCCCCACCCTGGGGAAGGTAGGCTCCTGGGCAGGATGCTCAGCAAAGCCCATAAAAAAAGGATGGTCCCAAAATTGGGAGGTGGTAAGCTACAGTGGCCAACCGTGAAGGGCCGGATGGACAGAACACTTGAAGGTGGCTTAAAACCAAAGACAAATGGTGATAGGAAAAACGTATGACGAATGCAAACCATGAAATAACTGAAAATTTACATAGAGGATAATGTGGTCCTGTCCATCACCATTACAGACGCACAGACCCTGGACTCAGCAATTCTGCTTGTGGGAGTTGATCCTACAGATCGGCTCACACACATGTAAAGTGGCATATGTGTGCGGTTATTCACTGAGACATTAATTATAAGATCAAAAGTGTGGAAACAATCGGAAAGCAGAAAAGGGTACAATTAGACATTGCTGCACATACATTCAGTGGGGTGCCATGGAGAACAAAGGACTCCTTCAATTAGTGGGACATCCTTGGATTCCACCCACCTCCAAGGCACTGTTCTAAGTGCTGAAGAGCTATCAGTAAGAAAACAGCCCCAGTCCCTGACCTTCAGCGCTTATATTCTGGTGGTGATGTGCCCAGAGAGAATGAACTCTGTGATCTTTTTTTTTTCCCACACAGAAATATCAAGTTGCAGGCTCTAAGGTGATTGCCGGCTATGCATTCCGCTCAGTTGAAGCATATACAATTCACTCCTCCCACTTCTGACTCCAGCCAGAGGGCAGGAACCTTCCTTGTTTACTCTTTGGAAGCCTTTGAATTTTGAGCCACTTGGCTGTTACCTATCCCTCCAAAATATAATTTCGATGTGTTTATAAGATGGTAGCATAGAATGTAACTGTTGCCTCTGAGCCTGCCCCCCTCACCTCCAACTCTGACCTCTGCAGAAGAGAGGAACCCCTTGATGGCCTTGTCAACAGAATTATCAATTGTAATTCTTTCCCCATGTGCATTTGCGTGTATGCACATGTGTGTTGGTTGGGGCCTTATCGACCTTGTTTGCCTGGGACATTCTCAGTTTTAGTGCTGAACGTCTTGCACCCTGATAGGGCCCAGTCCTGGACAAGTCGGAGAGCTGACCACAGTGCTGAGCTCCCTGAGAGGGAGAAGGGGACAGAGAGGGAGACATCACTAGTAGAAATACTTTACTCTCTGCTTCTCACCTTCTCATATCCTGAAGTCCCAGGAACACGACTTTTCTAGAGATTATGATTTGCCTCCCTGAGTCTTAGTTCACTGGCAAAATGGGGCTAACCATCTCCCGCTCCTGCCGTGGCTAAGGACCTACCATCTTTTCTCCATCTGTCACTCCTCTCCATACCCCACTGAGCCTCTGGGACTTGTCACAGTGGTCACCTTCTCTCCATCTTTTAGGGCTGCCTGGTTAAATCCTAATCTGGTGAGATGAACTTACCTTTCTACTCTCCCCCTGATCTGAGAAGGGAATGCATTTGGAGAATGCACCATCATGCCGACTGGTCTCACTTTCACTATGGCCACCAACATCCAGTGAGCCCCGGGCTCTGCTCCACAGTGCTGTCCTATATCCCAGGTCAAGCCGTTCTCTTGTCCTCAGAGATGACTTCTTCCCACTCTCTCCTCTGCCCTGAAACTTCCAGGACAGCACCCCCTCCTTGGTTTTGGTTGAGGGCCTTGAATTCAATTTTACTGAGAAAATAGAAGGAGCCAGAAAAAAAAAAATCTATCAATCTCCCACCTCCCAAGACAGACACATCTGCATGCTCTTGGCCTCGTGGTACAGAGGATGAACACTCTGAGCTCTGGTCTGAGGCCAGCCCTTCTTGTGCCCTGCCTTCCATCCTTCTGCCCCTGCAATGATCATTTTTCTTCATGCATTACTCACACTGCCCTCTCAGGTGCCCTTCACATCCCCCTTACTCTTGGAATACTGCCATCTGCATAGATTCTGGATCAACTTCATCACATTTTCTACCAACTCTGCCCCTTTGTATGACTCCAGGGTCCTAGTTCTGTACTTAAGAACCACAGCTAATGAATCTTATTTTCCTTCCGTGGAAAACTTCACAGTTTTTTTTTTCCATCTTCAAAGCTCGAGATCTCTGTTTTATCAAAATTGCCTTTGGCATGCATGCATGCATGAAGGAAGGAAGGAATGAATTCTCGACTCTCATAGTCACCATCACCTTCCCAGACTGCCTGTTCAGTAATTTCACTTTTAAGTGTGCTGTCCAGAAGATCTCCTGGAATTTGTGTATCCTCAGTGTTCAATACAAGCAAAGTAAGAAAACTGGGACAATAGGGCTCAGTAAATGTTTGCTGGCTGAAAAAATGGACGAAATCCTGCTCCCAATAGTTCTGCTGGGCTGGGGTTGCAGGAAGGCTACCTAGAGAATTTTTTTTCCTCCCACAATGACAGAAAAGATGATGAAGTAGAAAATCATCCTGCTGGTGAAGAGGAAATGTGAGGTCTTGCTGGGGTCAGTCCAATGCCTGAGGCAGTGATAAAAGCTAGGCAGCTATAATTCCCAACCTGTGAAATTATTAAAATTCTATATTTTATCATGCAGGCATTTGGAAAGGAAATACATTTTCTATTGCGACGGACCTTTATGTTTCTATTCCAAACTCAGACAGTCCCATCGACGACTGTATATTCAGTGGCAGGATCCAGGACAATCCCCTGCCTCAGTGTTTTTGGCAACCCCAGGGGACGGTGAAACCCACAGGCACCTGTCTCCTTAGAGGCGAGTGATCTTAGTTGGATCCATAGACAGGCTTGCTTCTGTGGTGATTCACCGACACTATTATTTTTTTACAATATTTTTTATTACAAAAGCAATTGAAGCATGTTGTAAAAAGGCAAATAACAGAGAATTAAATATAGAAAAGTTTAAGTCTTCCTGTTTTTCCTGCCCATTATATTTTCCTCACCAAGATCATTATAGAGTGACCTTTCCAACATCCCTGATACTCACATAAACCCACGTACAGATGCACACACGACTGTGCCCCAAATGGAATCACACGTTGTACCCTGAAACTTGCTTTTACTCAACCAGGCACGTATCAGGGACATCTTCGTGATCAAGATGCACACATGGATCTAATGTGATTTTTTTAAAGTGGCTTTATTGAGGAAGTGTGAAATACAATAAAATGTATGATTTGTTAAGTTTTAGCATTTATAGCACAGTCTTTAATGTTGCCTAATAAACTGTTGCTTGAATGCAGCATATCTATTCATCTATTCCTTTATTGGCAGATGTCAAAATTGCTTCCATTTCTTTTTTCTTTTTTGCTAATACCAATAAAATAAAATAAAAATAATAAACCCAACTGTATCCCTACTGTTCTACATTTTCCCTGTACATTTGAGGTTTTACTTCTGTGAGATGGAATATTAGCGGTAGGATTATAGATCAAATATATGCCCATTGTACATCTTAATCAGTCCATCAGATTCGTTTCCCACAGCACAGACATCCCTATTATGGACAGGATGTGTCCCCAGTTTGCTCTCTTTAAGCCAGGACCATTCACTTAAACCACCTTGGGAACCGCCTGTTCCAAAGACCTTGGTAGAACCCTCAGTCTCTTTCCTAAAGAGAAAGTCAAAGTCCCTGGGAGAGTCTTGGCTGGCTTCCTTGAATTTGAATGGACTAGGAGAATTCTTAGAATTTTGGATCAGGGTTTAACTCACATTATTTCTTGTAAGCTGCAACAGATTATAGGTCTGTTTAACTTCTCTGATCCTCAACCTCCTCATCTAAAACAGGGATATAAAGAGTGCATTGCTCTTTGGGCTGTGAGGATTCAGAGAAAGCCAATGTGTGCAGTAGAATGTCCAATGGTAGCCATTCTTATTGAGCGGATTCCTAAAACTATGGGAAGGAATCCACCTGCATGCAGTGTACACTCTCCCCAGGTACAGGAAAGGGTGACTTCTTTGGAAAGTGAACCAAAGTCCCAGTTAGACCTAAAAGTAACTCACTTTGCAAACCGTTTAGACTTCCATCCAATTCCATATGGGAAATGACCCTGCCTCTCCAATCCAAGCCCACTTCCGGGTGCGAGGAAGAACTCAATGAAAAATTGACGGGAACCAAACAGGAGCGCGGGATCACAGCTTGCTGGTTCAGTGTTAATCCACCCACATAAGAACCAGTGAGTCACTCAGAAACTCAAAGTTCAAATATTTTCTCTCATATTCGGAAGCTAAAGTAAAATAAAGGAAAGGGGGAGGGAAGGATAAGATTATATAAGGAACTGATCAAATACAAATTAATAGAAGAGCAAAAGGAAGTCCAGTAGAGAAAGGGGAAGGTGAGGTGGGTAGGGAGAAGGGGAAGGGAACAGAGGGGATCGTGAACTGAAATTGATTTCCATGCGTGTTGAGTTTGTCAGAAAGAAGCCCACTACCATGAATGACCATGAAGCTCTAAAAAAAAAAGCAGTGTGTAAGAAATTGAGATTATTAGCCCTTAAGACTAAAAAAGGAAGGACTTGCATTTTTGTGGCAAGCCAGGGGACCTTCTCAGTAGCATGAGGACCTGAAGACCTTGCCTATAGAGTCAAATTGGGAGGATATATGGTCCAACTCCTTACTCAAAACTGGAGACCCCGCCCAGTCCATTTGGCCTTGGGGCTGGTGGTGGAGAGCTCACCACCTCACAGAGAGCCCCCTCCTCCTCTGGATTGTTTGAATCATTACATAATTTGTATGTGGTGCTCGCAGCAGTTGCTGTTAATCTCTTCTCCATATCCAAGGACCCTTAATGTTTCTGTATATTCCCAAGGACAGCACCTGATCTACCCTTGGGCTGCCAGAATTGAATCTGCCTACTAACACAGAAGCACCTGGGATACAATTAACCAGCTCGCTACCTTCAAGTGGGGGGATTTTAGCGGTGTTGGTGGGGGTACACAGGTCTTGAAATAATTTCTGGAGCAGTAAGCTACATCCCCCTCAGTGGAAATTGGCTTGATGTCAAGTCCCTTGTTGACATCCTCACCACCACCACCCCTCTGCAACACTCACACTAGCCTCTCTACCTGCTAACCTCACACCTCTCAAGTAAACCATCTGCACCTGATGATTCTTGTCTCTGGTCTGTTTCTTGGGCTGAGGGCACAGGAGGACAAAACTGAGACAATGCTTAACTCTTCTCTGGCATTTACACCAACTGGTTCTGGGTCTTCTGGGTCCTCCCCCTGAAGCTGACCAAGTCTCACTGAGTCTCTATAGAACCATCCTCTGGTGGTTTAAGTCAGCTCTTGAGTTTTCTCCTTTTCAAGGTTGAACGTGTCCATGTCTTTGACCTGTAGCTCACATATCAGGCTTGACCTGAAATGTTTCTGAAGTTTCTGGAGAAGAAAAAACCAAACCACCATGATTTTTTTGTCCTTGGCTGCCCTTATCTAAGATGGGAAGAACGATCCCAGTTCCAACTGAAAACTGCAAAGTTGACAGCATGACTGCACCAGGAAGATGAGGTCAAAGAGAATTGATCTTCTAAGACAAAAATGCTCTTTGCTTCAGTATGAAGAACCAGCAGCCCGAGACAGAATAAATGTGCCAGGTCATAGGTCTCAGCTCCCCTCCCCATAAAATTGTTGAAGACAGTTGAGAAGAAAGTGATGCTGTGACTTTAAAACCCTCAATAAAGGTGACCACAGCTCTGGACACATTCTAAACCCCAAGTGCATGACAGCCAGGAGAGCAGCCCTTGCAGAGATATCACTCAATGAAATTGTAGCAAGTCCCCAACCTCTAAGCCTGGCCCAGAGCTCCCATCCAGATGTCTCTATGAAGGTGGGAAGCTGGGCTGGATCTTGTCCACTCCCAGAGACCTCCCAAAGGCATCCAGTGAGTATCTTTGTGGCAGACTTTGAAGAAGCTACCAAAATGGCCAGAACCTCAGGCTAGGAGAGGGGACAAACCATGAGTGTCAGAACTGCATTAATAAGATAAAAATGAAAGGAAAGATGGACAGAAGAGAGGGTGGGTCAGATGGTAGCCATCAGAGCTCAGAGACAGGGAGGAGAACAGGGTGTCTGGGTGGCCACTGGTTTCCCTGAGGCTTGAAGAATGAGCTAGAATAATGGAGATGGGGGGCCCAACTACATTTGAAAAAGAGAGAGCTCTGCCACCCAAGGACCAAAATTTGTGTCAACAATTTGGCTACAACAGAAACTAGGAACTAGGAGGCTAGAAATCCATTGGGAAAGATGGGAACAGATCTTTCCCTCTCCTTCAGGGCAGGATGACAGGGATACGTTGCAACCATGACATTCCAAGAACACCCTTTAATTAACTCATCAAATCTCCCTTGGAGACCCAGCAGCATATGGCTCAGCCCCTGCAAGACAGTGTGGGGATGGTTCTAGGACCAAAAGGGACTGGCTTTGTGGAGAACAATCACTCCACCTCTCTAAGCCTCTGTTGGTATCTCTGAACATACAGATCCTAGTGCCCCTAGGACTGTGTCATTGCAAGAAGTGAGAAGACACACACCTTGCTATCTGCATTAAGATCCCCTTGGCACCCCAGGGACTCCCTCTCACCTATTACCTGACATCTACTCATCCCTGTGTTAGCTTCCAGAGTGGGTGCTTGCTCAGGTGGAGGCAGGAAGCCTTGGGAGTGCACAGAGCTCTCTAAGGGGCATCCAGGAAGGCCAAGACATGAGGGGTAAGAAAGACACTCCTTGTGCTTCCAGATACTAAATTTCTTGGTTCCCTTGTTAGGCCAAGAAGGACTGGTAAGCTGGGAAGTACTTTCTCCTTGGAACCAATACATCTGCTTTGCTGTACAGTTCCTCCATCTGATAGCCTCAGATCACCAACTGACACACTATGTTCCTCATCCGTGAAGTGGGGATGTTAACAGTCATTGTGTCTGCCACACAGGCTAAGAGGAGGGCCAAATCAGATCCAGGAGGTAGGGGCCATGAGCATGTTTGGGGGCCTCTTCCTGGCTGGGCTACAGAATTCAGTGGAGGGAAGATTCGAAATTCAGCACCCTGGAGATTTCTGATGGGTCATAAAGATTTGGGGGTACTGATGCAGGGGGATGAAATAGTCCCTGAGAGCCTGGGCAGGCACTGAGCAACATCTCTGGGCATTGCCTGTAGCCAGAGTTATCCATCTTGGCTTCTAAAATGTTTGTGTTTGCTGGTGATAACACTGACAGTGACAGACAATGCAATTTTTTCCTGCTCTACTCAGACATAACCGCTGCAAACCCAGCCCCCGAGCAGCCTGCCCAGGCTGAGGCCTAATGTAGCACTGATTCTTGCTGATTTTCAGACAGCCCCTGAAGCCCGACGCTGGATGCCCTGCCAGGGTTTCGGACAGGGGATCTGTGTGGGCTGATGGAGAGAAATGAGTTGACCCATGAATCTTTGATGGGTGGCCCAGTGGTGGGGAGGGGTAGCTGGATGGAGCCCATGGAATGAGTGAGCATATCAGGCTTGACTTCCCTGCCTTGAGGAAGGGCCAGTGATTGAGACTGGAACTTACAAGACCCTGAGGACATCCGGGTGCTTTCTGAGCACCAGGGACTCTGGGAGAAGCGGGCCTGGAATTGGATCTCACTTGAGCATGAACAGAGAGAGTGTAAAGGTCAGTTGTGGACCAGGGTCTTTTAAGCATTCAGATCATCCTAGACATAAGAAAGTAAGAATGGGACCGGATCCATCTTGGTCATACCCCTGTCCACTCCAGTTTGTCCCTCATGCTCCTGCCATAGGGACCCACTTGCAGCTCTCCACATGGATGCTTAGGCTTCTCTAATGACAGTCTATTTGCACTACCCAGAATGTCTCCGCCCTGCCCCCTGACGTTTTGTAAGCTGGGGCTGATTCCTACTTATCTTCACCAGCAGCTGAAGCAGGATTTTATTTAGCGTACTGGGAATTGAACTTGGGGGCACTCAACCACTGAGCCATGTCCCCAGCCCTATTTTGTATTTTATTTAGAGACAGGGTCTCATTGAGTTGCTCAGAATTCACTTTTGCTGAGGCTGGCTTTGGACTCTCAATCCTCCTGACTCAGCCTCACAAGCTGCTGGGATTACAGGTGGGCCCATTGTGCCTGGTTGAAGCAGGATTTTTTGACCCTTCACTCCACCTACTGAGCCCACCTCTGCCCTGTGGTCTCTCCTGTTAGCATTAATGAGAGTATATGCTGGAAAATTGGCTGGTGGACAAGTTGATCTCCTCTAGAGGGGGCGAAATTGACAGAGCCATACTTAACTTAGTATCTTCTATAAGATGGCTACATGAAGGAAATATCAATAAAGCACAAAGGTGAATAGATTAAATGACTGGAAAAATACAAGAAACAACTTCAGGATGGGGACTGTGGATTCATACAGGGTGTTTCTTAGAGATTAGCAACTAGGAAATGGGCAGAGTGGCCCAGAACACAGCTGTCCCCAGGCATGAGGGGTCTGGTTGGTCTTAAATGTAGAAACAGCAGATCACTTTTGACCAGATGGTGCCCAGGTCACCATCCTCCCACATCTTCTAGGTTTGAGACCCAATAAGGTGTACAGCTTAGCAGAGACGATGGGTAAGAGGCATTTAAAGAATTCTGCTAAAACCACTGCCACCCAGGGGTGACTATGCCTGCTATGCAGAAGCACCAGAGGCTTAACCCTGGTGGGGAGAAATATTTGCATCCATATCTGCTGCAATATGCTACCTAAGGAAGACCTAGAGCAACCCCAGGACTCTTGGGGTTCATCAAGGCAGACCCAACTTCCTCCTACTTCAGACACTGTCAGACTCAATTTAAAAAAAATAAATCAATATGCTATTTACTAGAGATACAGTTCAGATTTGGAGATAGAAAAATGTTGAAAGTAAAAGAATAGAAAAAGAGATATTATGCAAAAAAAGGCACAAAACAACTACAGTGGCTTATGAATATCTGATGAAATCGATTTTAAAACAAGAAAAAGTTATCATTGCAAAACATCATTTTAAAATGACAAAATGATTACCCTATCAGATAGCTGTAACAATTATGAAGATATGTAAAGCTGAATCTGACCCAGCTGAGGAAAGAAAGAGACAGTTTCACAACTGAGCTGCAGACTTTGATACTACACCTCTAATAATGGTGAGAACATAGAAGATTAACAAACAAATAGAAGACTTGAAGGACACTCTACAGAAATCAGGCCTAACCTTCCAGGGCCGTCATGATTGTTTTTTTTCTCTCTGTTTTATCATGGAACATTCTCCATGATGGACCATATGCTAGGCCACAAAGCACACCTTGATAAATGTGAAAGGATTGACATTATTCAAAATGTGTTCACTGATTACAAGGAAGTGAAATTAGAAATTAAGAACAGAAAGGAAGGTGGAAAATTCACAAGTATACAGAAAGTAAATAACCCGCTACTGAATAATCAATGAGTGGAGGAAAAAAGTCACTGAGAATTAGGAACATACTTTGAGAGGACTGAAAATAGACCCATGCCAACTTGACCATGGTCCTCTGCTGTGAAGACCATCTCTACTCAGCCTTCTAGTGTCCTTGTATAGGTCCCATGAATCTTGGAGGTGAATGTGCTCTGTAACGGAGAGACAGAGAGTACAACTCTGCTCTCCTGTGGCCATGGGGCACCAAGGGGGAGTCTGCAGGTCCTCGCTGCCCCTGGCCGGGTCCTGGGCATCCCTTGTCCACACTGGCTCTGTGGGTCGAGGCTTTTGCTGCTCCTGATCAGGACATATCACCCCAACACCCCCAGCTTCTCCCAATTCTCTCCCCGTGGGCCCCATAGACCTTAGATTTGAAAGTGTTCCAAGGTAACATCTGGGCCAACGCCTCACTTTAAGATGAAGAAAGTCAAGCCCAGGGAGGACGATGATTTCCCTAAGGCCAAGGGTCTGAGAGTGGCAGAGGCTCCCTTGTGCCATGATTGCAGGGTCTTCAGGACACTCTCCCATGATCCTTGAGGCCAGCTCTGACATGTGCCTAGCCTCAACCTTGTCCTCTGACGTCCTCTTCATGACTTCCAGGCACTTTGGTTTTGAACGAGTGAAGCCAATGTTAATGGAATGTTCAGCATGAGCCGGGCATTCTGCTGTTCTCACGTGGCCCTCGACCACCTTAAGAGGCAGGTACCCCATTATTCCCATTTCAGAGATGAGAAAGGCAAGCAAGGCTCAGGAAAGTGACTCTCCAGAGCACACACACCCTCCATGTAATGCACTTGGACTTTGCACCCACTCCGTCTAACTGCAAAGCCCCTCTTCTGACAGCCAAGCTGCGTGGGGGCTCCTGCTCCCTATCTGCTTCCTGAGCTGCCTCCCAGGACTTCTGCCTGCTTCCCTGCAGCTTGGCTTTCTCCCTTTCTAACTACAAACCTCCCAGGTCTGGACTCTGGAACCTCCGGCCGCATACTCGGGTCCTCTCACTCTCCCGTCCTTCAGGGCAGGAGCCCTGGCCTGCATCCTGAGCAATCCCAGGAAGCTCCCGGCTCCAGCTGAAGCTCTGTGAGAGGGGACACAGAACAGTCCTACCCCCACGGGACTCTCCAGAGAATAAAGATCCTGAGAAATAAAAGACATTTCATTTTCTTCCAAGTAGAGCTTTCCGACAGAAGCCAGGACCGCACTTCACCAACTCAGCTCCTGGTGTGGGGTGGGGGCCAGGATTCTGCTCCTCCTGATCTCTGTTCTCATCTACAAAATGAGACAGTGAGGTAGGGGGGGGTTCCGTGGGTCCCTTCCACCTCCCAGCTTCTGCGCCATGTGAGAAAGCTGCCTTAGGGCTCTGGGACGACAAATACAAGGCTTCATTATGTCCTTGTCTTCCTTCCTGGGCCTCTTCAGTAATTAGTGTAATACTCTGTACACAACAGACTTTTAATTAATATTTGTGCAATGCATAAATGCATGAGCCCCCTTCACCCCCCGGGAGTTCAGCGAG
This sequence comes from Ictidomys tridecemlineatus, assembly GCF_052094955.1. Classification (NCBI taxonomy): domain Eukaryota; kingdom Metazoa; phylum Chordata; class Mammalia; order Rodentia; family Sciuridae; genus Ictidomys; species Ictidomys tridecemlineatus. Next base: position 268,368 of record NW_027521499.1, read on the forward strand.
AGGGAACCTAAGCCTCCAGAGCCCCTCCAGATGTCTTTCCACCTCTCTTCCAGGAAAAATAGGCCAAGGGGCAACAGCGCTCCTCCAGGCCCTGGGCTGAGGGGGGCCCTGTGCCTTTGGATGTCCTCCCCAGGGGTGAGGAGGGAACAAACTGGCATTTAGGGGTCCAACTTCCTTTGCCTCCTGGGGAGGTGAGCGGGAATGGAAGTGGCATGACCCTGACCTGAGAGAGCCGGGCATGAGCTGCAAGAGCAAAGCCTCCTGGGAAACTGTGACCCCACGGGGAGCGGGGTGATCCTCCCGCCCCGGGAGGCCCCTCTGTCATGCTCCAGGCCCTGTCACCTGCCAGGAGGGAGAACCTTTCTCTGTTATGGTACATTATCAACCTTCCCCCAAGAACCTCACCTTTGCTTAGTCCAACGGGCTCCCTCCACTAAAGGAAGACGCCCACTCAGTGGAGCAGAGGTGAGCAGGAGAGGAGTGGAAGTGGAAGGAGGGTCACCAGGTCAAAGGGAGGAGTGCTATCCCCGTTTCTCCTCTTCAGCCTGGGGACCTAACAGAAGCTCCAGGTCCCAAGCATCCATGCGGGAACTGGACCGTCCGGCCCTTGCGCAGGGCTCTTACTCAGGGCTCCCCCCATCTCCATGGTTCCTTCCCACACCTCACGGAGTTGTCCCTGGATGGACCTGTTTTCCTGAGGGAGGAAAGGGTGTCATCTTTGTATGGCCTGCCATGACCTATCACAGTGCCAGATGCCCTGCTGCTAGGACCATGGCTAGTTCCCGGACTCAAGAGGAGCTTGGTCGCCCTTGGCAGGTTGGGGGTCGGGCCTTTAGGAGGTGATAGGTGGTTGAGAGGGGTGAACTCTCAAGGGAGTAAGTGAGTTCTCTCTTCCAAAGACTGGAATCGTTACTCTATGCTGTAACAACACCTCCTTTAAAATTGGAGGATTTTAAGAAAGCCGATCCGTGGTCCAGAATGACTCCACTTTGTTCCTGGAAGCTGTCCTTTTAAATCATTTCTCCATCCCAGCCTCCTACAGGCAATCAAGACAAGCTGAGAAACTGAAAAGAGGCTGGCCCTGCCCCCCGCCCTGCGGTGCCATTCAGATGCCAGAAAAACCCTCAAAGCCAGAGCTGTACCCCAGGGCCTGGCTGAGGACTCTGGTGCATGACCCCTGACTCTCTCATCTAACCCTAACCCTAACCCTAACCCCCAAAAGGGGAAGGACAGCCCCCAGGGAGGAGGGAGAACAATGGGTCCCCTGAGGAGAGAGAAGCTGAACATAGGCCTGGGCTCTGGGCTTTCATCCTTTCCCAGTAACACTGAGTCCCAGAGGAGAAAACAAACAAATGGGTTCTGGGCTCTGGATTTTTCAACCCAGGAGCAATGAGTTTCAAGCTTTTGCAACTGTTTCCCTGAGTTGGATTTTTAACTTGCACAACTAGCTTCCTGACTGCCACACTACACATCCTGGTATGGTTAACTCTCATTAAGGCCTATGAACACAGACCCCTCTGAAAAGGTGCCATTCCACCGCTGCCTACAGACTGCTGCAGACCCCAGGTTTGCTCCCCTTTAGGTTAGTTTGGCTTTTCAAGCCCTCACCAGGAATCCAACCCAGCCATGCCCTGGGGCTTCCCCACCTCTGGAACCCTGAGTCAAATAAATAAACCTTTCCTTATAAAATTACCCAGAAGTATTCTTGAGAGTGGGCTGTAATATCTGCCCTGCTTTCTCCATTCCCTCACCTACTGCCTTTATGCTCAGACCTGTCCCCACCCTGAGCCAAGTTGAAGAAAGACACAGGATTGGGGGGATCAGCTAAGCTGTCCCTGAAGTCTTACTGCAGGTGACTCTCTGGGTTGGATTACTTTCTCTGTGGGCTGTGGGTGCTCCAGTTGGGGGACCAGCTCTGGGTAGCAGCCTCTCTCGGATCTAAGGCGGCTCCTTTCTGGGCTTTTCATGCAATCCTTCACTTATTCTCCTAACTCTTTTTTATTACTGACCTGGTCTGTCTAGATCCAGGGAACAGGGTTGTTTTGCACAGGTCTTCAGAATTCCTGAGGGGGACACAGACTTGTAGAGATCAAGTTTGAGGCGATTAGAAGTGGTAGAGTTAGAGGACCCAGAGAAGCCTTGTCCCACTCTGCAAAGGATTCAGCCTGAGACCCTGGGTCACACTCTTCTCTTTCCTGGACTTTGGTTCCTCATCCTTCAATGAACAGATTGCAAGGCAAGGAAGATGAGTTCTTAAAGCTTAACCCCTCAGTGGAAAAAAATGGATGCTCTTTGCAGATGTGCTCCATCAGAGGCTATGTGGCAAAATAAATTAAGTGTACTCAGCAGCCCCCTAAGAGCCTGGGGGGAAGTGTTGTTTTTTTTTTAAAGTAAACTCTCAGCTCCTAAGACGTCTTAATTCCCCAGAGTCCTGTGGTTAATCACTCCAAGATGACCAAGTGCCAGGACCCTACTCTTGTAACTCTAACCCATGCCTGTGACTCCAAACCAGTGCAGAATGCATCTGGATGTTATATTGTGTTTGCTTTTTGTCTTTACTTTTTCATTCATTTCATTCATCCACTTTGATCATTTTGAAAGATCAGACAACACTGATCGGCCTGGGAGGGAAACAGCAGGGTTGATCAGTGATTTCCAAGAGAGTTTCCAAGAGAGGTGTCCCGCCTGCTCTCCTTCCCACCTACATCCATCCCTGAGCTTAAGGAAGCTGGGGTGGAGGGTGATTCATTTTCCTAATAAAACACATCCATCCAGTTTCCAGAGGTAACAGATTGGAGGTATCCCCTGGGCTAGACTGGGGAAATAAAGTAATAATGTTATCAGTCTTCACAGAGCTATTTAAATACAGAATGGGTTGCTGGGGAGATGAAAGGGGGTCCCTTTTGTTATGAAAATGAAAGGAGCTGGGAGGGTTGAGTTTGTGTTTTGATATGTTAATAAGCCTGAAAGCCACCAAGAGTGGGGACTGCAGGGAGGCAGAGTTGCCCAGCATATTTATTTGAGCAGTTTAATTTAACAGCTAGGCTACAACAGAGCTGCAATCAGGATTGTGTAAAGATAATTACAGCTCTATTATTAATCAGATGCCTGCAGGAGAAAGGCTTACTAGCTTGCTGCCACCGAGGCTGCATACAGATCTCCAGCCAGCCCCATTGTGGTCTCATTCTGCCATCTAGTGGCCAATCCATGAATTGCTGAAGGAAAAGAAATATTTTGGGGTTCTTTTTTTTTTTTAAATGATAAAAACACCTTCCAGAAAGAACAGAAATTGCTTGCGTTCTGAAAAGATAAGATATGGAAAGGTGCTTGGAAACCAGATGGCCAGTCTGCCCTTTGTACTGATGCTGAATTTGAGATCTAAGAGAGGAACTAGCTCAAGGGCATAGCTTTTAAGATTGAATTTTAAAAATTCTGAACCCATTGATTTTTTTTTCCTGAAATATTAAAGTGCTGGAATATTTAAACACGAACCCTTCTCCATCCCTTAAGTTTTCATCCTTTGCGTTTTTTCCAACTCTTTTGCATGATGTTTCAATTCCGTGTTTCTTGAGTTCTTCTCGACTTGGAGCCTGACGTTATTTGAGTCTCCTTTCCCCTGGTTCCGGTGCAGAATGTTTTCAGGTGAGTCCACAGGAGACACAATTACACCGGCTGAGGGAGGGGCAGAGGGGCTGCCTGTGCAGAGAATGGACTGACCTATAGAATGATAAGACTCAGGGGACGTTCTAGGCATGCTGAGAGGGAGGCCAAATGGCTGGTGGGAATGCTGGACATTGAACTTTTCTCAGCTGGTCCAGAGAAGCCAGAGGAAGGAACAGGCACAGAGGGATGATGATGCTTTTGATTTTATTCTTGTTAAAGTTGTCCTTTCAACATTCCACACTTGCCTGCTGCAGAGCAGGCACTGGGGACGGTGAGGGAGGAGCTGAGTCCTTTTCCCTACATGGTCACAGTTTGGCAGAGAGATGGGCATATGGATGGATTCACAAAGTGGGATCACTTTTGCAGAGACATGCCGCCCTGTGGAGGCTGCAGCCCGGGCTGGTGGCCCCTTTGAGGGACAGCCCTTTCAAAGAGCAAGCATATTAAAATTAAGATTGAACATGGATTGCGTTTTGCCCTCTTATCTCTGGAAGGAAATTAAAGTGAATCTCAGCACCACTTCACCTAACATCTTTTCTCTCCTCCTCAAGTATTTGCATACTGCACACTCCTAGAACTTTCATCAAGCCAAAAAAAAAATAACAGGCGGGATAGTTTGGAGAAGGAAGATACAAGACACAGATGGGAGAAAAATGTGTGCATCAGGTATCTGGTAAAGGACTCGTATCCACAAATAGATGAGGAAGTTTTGAAATTAAGCAGTAGCAAACAGATAACCCAGTTAAAACAATGGGCAAATGGTCTTAACAGACAGGTCACCCAAGAAAAAAATAGCAAGTATTGATGCAATTAAGGCTTATCGATGTCTTTTCTTGGCTTGATGGTCCATTTGTTTTTAATCGCTGATTTCATAGTCTGGATCTGGATGGATGGCAGATAAAGCAAATGAGAAGATGTTGTACCTCTTATGTTCTTAGAGAATTATAAATTAAAACAATGAGCTAATGCTATACACTTACTAAAATGGCCAAAATCCAAAACATTGACAATATCAAATGCTGGCAAGGATGTTTAGGAACAGAGATCTCTCCTTTATCGCTGGTAGAAATACAAAATGATACAGCCACTTTGGAAGTCAACTTGGCAGTTTCTTATAAAACCAAATATACATTAGGGAATTAGGGAATTGAACCCAGGGGGGCTTAACAACTGAGTCACATCCTTAGCCCTTTTTATTTATTTTTTTAGTTTGAGACAGGTTCTTTCTAAATTGCTTAGGGCCTCACTAAGTTGCTCAGGATGGCTTTGAATTTGTGATACTCTTGCTTCAGCCTCCCTTCCTAGCTGCTGGTGCCAACGTACCTGACTCAAATGTATTTTTACCCGTATGTACAAGTAATCAAGCTCCTAGACATATCCCCAAATGAGTTGAAAACTTACATTTACACACATACAAAGTATTTACAGCAACGTTATCCACAATTATCCTAAATAGGAAACAACCAAAATGTCTTTTAATAGGTGAATGCTTAAACTAACTGTGGTATATCCATAACTGGAATATTATTCAGTGATAAAAAAGGAGCTACCAATCCACAAAAAGACATGGAGGAATCCCAAATACATTGATACATGAATGAAGTAGTCTGAAAAGACTACATATTGTGTGATTTAAACAACTGTATATGACATTTGGGAAAATTATATAGATAGTTAAAAAAGATCAGGGGTTGCCAGGATTTGGGGTGGAAAAGGGATTTGGGGGATGGTGAAACTACTCTGTATGATATTGCAATGGTGGATTCATGTCATTAAATATTTGTCACCGAGAGTGAACCCTAATGCAAACTATGGACTTTAGTTAGTAATAATGTAGCAAAATTGGTGCATCAGTTGTACCAGATGTACCACAGAGATATAAGATGTTCACAGTAGGGGAAAGTAGATTGGAGGAGAGAACAGTTTAAACTTTCTGCTTAATTTTTCCATACACTAATTTCTCAAAAAAATTATTAATTGAATAAACAAATAAAATAAAAAGCATGGTGGGAAGGTGGAATAGACTCCCTTCTTCCCTCCCTCTTTTCCTCCCCCTCCACCCCATCCATCCCTGCTCTCCATCAGTTAAAGGGTGTGAATCTCTTCCTTGTCTATCTTTTCCTCCTTCTCTTACCCTTCGGCATCAGCTGTTTTCAGATTCTGCTTCCAGAGCTTCAGGGATCAATTCATTGTGTGAAGGTCCCTAGCAACTGGCTTCAGATGTCACATGGACACTCTTACACAGAGTGTCCCTAAGACCTCTTGAACAAAAGCCCGGCAGCCTGGTCCCTGAATTAGTCCAGAGTCCTCAGTCCTGGGTCTCTGAGAGGTTCCTGCTCCTGGGAGCAGCTAGTTGATGATGCATCTGCCTCCCCAGCTACCCTGAAAGTGCCGCAAGTGGAGGCCCATGTCCACCATGTTGGTGTTCTTTATCAGAAGGAGCCCCCCGTCTAAGGCAGGGTCTGTGCTCAAACTGGAATTACCAAATTTATCAAATAACATTTCAGCACCTGCAGTAGGCTGAAGGATGCCCCCTGAAGACACGTAGTTCTAGCTTAGCAGGGTTTACACCTGTGACAGTTACTTGTGTGACAACACAGACTTTGCCAATGGGATGAAGTCTATGATTTTGCAATAAGGAGATTATCATCAACAGATCAGGAGAGAGGCAGAGGAAGGCAGGGGGAGATTAGGCTTCAGAGGAAAGAAGGCAACATGAAGAACACATGGAGTGATGTGGCCACAAGCCAAGGAACGTGGCAGCCACCGAAACCTGGGCCAGGGTGGCAAACCTCTGCAGGGAGCAGGGTGCTGCTCACATCTTGGTTTTAGCCCCGTGGGGCCTGTGGAAGAATTCTGGCCTCAGAATTGCAAAAGAATGCATCTGTGTTGCATCAGGCCACCTGGTTTGGGATGATTTATTATTGCCACCACAGGAAATGAGTACTGCATGCTCCACTGGAGATGGCGTCTTCCTGATTCTGTTGTCCCTCTCCTGGGGTCCCTCTGGGCTGCTACCTAAGTGTAGTTTGTGGATTCCCAAAGAGGTTCTCAGATAGTCTGCCAGCTTTCCCAGCTTGCAGAATCCCTGCTGGCTAGGCCAGGGTCAGGGCTAGGGGGTGCTTCCCCAGTCCAGGGAGCCCAAATCTCTCTTGGATCCCACTGCAGGAAGGTGAGCCCTGCCCTCCTATGGGGGCTCCCATGTGTGCACCTGGCAGGACAATGGAGAGTGGTTTTGAGCTCTGATGTCGGACAGAGGTCCCTCCCTGGTCCACATGTGGGGTCTTATATTCAAGCTCATAATCCTAATGCCACAGCCCCTTGATCTGACAGTCCCATCAAGTCAGCTTGGGACACACTCAGCATATGAGGGGCTGGTGTCTGGAAGGCCCACAGATGACTCTGCCAGCAGCTGTCTCAGAGCCAGGGCTGGCTGTGCCACCCTAGGCAGGAAGGCTGGCATCAAGCACATAAGCAGTCACCAGACAAAAGGCTCCGGAGAGTCACTGATGAGCCATGGTCAGGCCCTCCATAGGCCCTGCCCCTTAAATCTATGGTCCATTGGAAAGTTACATCTTAATCATTGATCAAGCTTGTTCATGCCGACAGGCAGAGGATTGGGGATAATTTTCAACTACATGGGGAATGGGAAGCAGAGCTGCCCACTGGGTGGACTGGCCATTCACATGTGTGCTCAGCGAGACAGGAGCAGATATTTCAGGTCACGTGCTGCCCTGCCCCCTGCCCTGCCCACCAGCCATCACCAGACTGAAGGAGCCACCTTGCACCACACGGGGCCCTGGGAGCTCTCCTGGGATACCTGAGTCAAGGCTCAGCGCTCTGTGAATGTCCACGGACACTTCGTCCCCTGATGCGTCACTGGTTCCTTCCGTCCTCTCTACATCCTTATTTGCATCATTATTCTTCCTCCCGTGGTTGACCCCCGCTCTCCAGCAAGCTCTCGGAGGGCCAACGTGGTTCACCTTCCAGTACGCTCCAAGCCCAGCACATTGCTTGGCAGATCTTACCACCCCCCCAAAGGCACTGGATGATCCATTAAAGCACTCAGTCCCCAACCACAGCCATACGGAGGCGTTCTCCTTCTCTAAATCCAGGTGTTTGTGTATCGCAAGCCTCCAGGTCTTGCCCTTCATGAAGGAGCCTGGAGCGGACTCCCGTGCTGAGTCCAGAAGAGGAGCTCCAGGAAGCTGCCATGAGGTTCCTACAGTGGCTGGAACCCACCTGCCTTTCCCTCCCCTTTCCGCAGCCCCAGCAAAGGTATAAGCAGTGAGCCGCTGGCAGATCCTCCTCTGTGGCTGAACCGCTGTCCCTGTGCTAATGAGAATGAAGTAAAGGTATCTTCTGGCTTGCTAGTTCCTCCTGGTGTCCCCCAGCCCCTCCTGCTGAAGGACAGATGGACACCCCGCCCATGGCTGGTCATTAGTCTTGCTCTGTCTCGCCCTCCTCCCTGTGCATGCTGCCCTCTGTGGCCTTGGTGATAGCAGAGAGACTCGGGGCTGCTCCTTACTTCTTACAGGGGGTGGGCCACACAGCTCCTAGGCTGCCTGTGTTGAACCCCATGACTTCACAGGGCCCCACAGATAATGGTGCACAAAAAAATAAATGTCTAGAAACACTGTTCTGTACTCTGCCCTCCGGATGCGCGGCTCAGCATTGATACAGAACAACGTGGAACCTTACTGACCATTGGTGGCTAATGCTGTCACTCTCAGGAAAAAGGCCTTTCCCACCCATCTTGAGCCCTGCGTCCCCCCAGACTGAGCTGTGTAGAATTCCAGGCCATGAGGGCTGCAGGGCTGCCGGTCTCCGAGGGAGAGGAGGGGATGAGCTGCAGAGGCCTTCAGCCAGCGGAAAGAGAAATTAATTACCTCGTCAAATCCTTCCTTCCAGACACCATGAAAATGGTGGATTCTGTGTAAAGAGCAGATCTGCCCACTTGCTCTTTGGTTACATGAGTGGCTCTGGTAGAGCTCAGGACGGAGGGCGGTAGTCACAAAACCAGGACATTGCAGGTGGAGGCCAAGGCCATGTTGCATGACCTTTCTCCCAAATCTTGTGACCTCCCCAGCCCAAGCGCCTTTTCTTGCAATAAAAACTCAGAGTTTATCTTGCCCTCAAGTGTGTGTGTGGAGGTGCGTGTTTGCACGTGTGTGTACACATGTAGGTGGAGCATCTGTGGAGTGTGGTACAGATTCGTTACCGACTTTGCTCTAAAAACTAATGAAAAGCAGGATGTGAGAGAGGGATCTTCCATGAAATTCACATTTTTAATATTTTCGGAGACGTGATTACCATACACAGCCCCGTTGCAGTGTTTGAACCCTTATATAAAATTTATAGTCTTGTTTTGAACCTAGGCCTTGCTTTAATACCTCCGTTGACAATCCCAGTCCCAACTTGTCTCGGCAGAGCTGTTTGTCCAAATGGCGATGAATTAAAAAATAATCCCAATGAGTCAAGCAAAGCTGTCTAATCTGACAGGGCTTTCAATAAAACACATATAATACAAAAAAAATATTGCCTATCACCACACAATTAGTGATTGTGCTCTCATGAAGACAGGAAAACATAAATTTTACGGGATAAATATGTAATACTTGTAAATAATGTATGTTTTCACTATATTACTCATTGGAACAGCAGTGGGTTGTCAACAGAAAGCCCAGATATGTGCAGTAAACATTGAACTTAGTCATCTTTGATGTTTCGTTGATTTTCAGTCAGATAAAAACCAAAGCCAGATTATTTATATATGTGTATATAAAGCAAGTTATGTGTTTATATATAATATATATGAATTGTCCGTATATATACACATACACCACATATTTGTATGTAAACATAGCAAGATTTTATGTTATCTAGATATAAAGCAAGAGAAATATGCATACATTTGTATATATATAATGTATATATTCATATATATGTATATACACATATATATAATTTGGCTTCATCTATCAATATAGATAAATAATAGGTAATTATGACAATATATTTCTAAATCAAAAGAAGAGGACATATTTTATTTATTGGGAGGATGGCTCCACTTTCTCCTCTTGGCTAGTTAGACCTGTGGTCTGTGGGTGGTCATTCATTCTCTTGCTTGTGTCCCTCACACTTAGAAGTAGGCCCATCCCTAGGACTCTACTTTGTAACAAACCCATCTATGCATTGAGCCTGAACAAGATGCAGGTTTCTTCTCGACTATTGGTCTTTGTTCCATGGCAGTGGTTTGGCCCACTGAGGTATCCACCCACACTCTGTTAGATCGCAGCCTAGGGAGGCCTGGGTGCCCCGAGGCCAGGGTGCACCTAGCATTGTCTGATCTAAATCCTGGGTTAGTAGTTTAGGACACGTCCATTCTCACTTTCCATCTCCTCTTTCCCTCCATTTTCCCTCTCTGCATACGGTTCCGGCCACCCACTTGCTGACCCATACCCTCTCCCTTGGATAGAATCTCCTAAGATGGCACAGCTGAGGGGATTTTGTAGTATGGATTTAGTACCCGTATCCAGGTGGTAAAAACTCCAAAGCAACTGAGCTACACTTGGGTTGAATCTGCTGGTGCAACTGTGGGGAACTGGCCACCTTGGAGCAGGTGCTGGCTGAAGGAAGAGGCTCTGCAGGGACCCCAGGGCCCCAACCTGAACCCATGCCCGCTCTGACTGGGCATCGGGCTGAATCAATGAGCTCCAGGGTCGTGCAGCTGATATGGCATGGCCTGGTGCCCACCTAACAGATCAATCAGCTGTCAGAGAGCATTCAGCCGGGGGTAGAAGACACGAGCTTGCAGAATTCGTGGCACACCTGATCCATGGCTCAAAAGACGCTATGGTCAAGGGAAAAACTTATGGTTTCAAAATGACTCGTGACCTCATGGGGTCACTTACACATGACGGAAGGCGGGCCCAGTCGACCCTAACTGTCCTCACGCTCACTGTTCTTTGCCTTCCCTTGCGGTTCCACCCTACAGCTGACAGCATGTTTTCCCTAAACCCTGCGACCTCCCCAGCCCAAGGGCCATTTCCTGCAGCTCCCTTTCCAGAGCCTAATTTCAAGGCCCAGCAGTCAGTTCCACTGAGGCCTGAACTTCCTGTGAGTCAGATGATGGGAAGGAGCCGAGTGAGGACAGTCAGCATTCCTTGGGGTGGGCATGGAATCCTGGTTCACTACCAACATCAGCAACACAAACCTTCTTAAACTGCAGGGAGAGATGAGTGGCTCCTTAGGTCCTAAGTGCCCACAGCAGGACTCAGACCCAAGGGACAGCAGATGCTGAGCATGGCATGTCTGCTGCTGGATGGGTGTGGGGTGGCCCAGCCAGAGAAGAATGGTGATGTGGGACCACCAAGGTACAGACTTATTGGGAGGGTTTGACCCCAGCTTGGGCCCGGGGACCCAGAAGACCACACAGGATGGAAAAGTTATCAACCATTTAGAACATGCTCCAGGATTGCAGCCTACACCCCCTTGTCCAGGCCCTTGGATGGGGAAGAATTGGGGTAAGGGTGAAGGGATGGGTCATGGGAACTGCTATTCTAGAGAACAGACTGATATGGTCTGCAGTAAGTCACTTTTACAATGAGTTGTAGTTTGGGGTCTGCTACAATTTGCATTTTGAATGTCTCCTGAAGGAACAAAGGCTTCGTCCCCAGTGCTGTGCTCTGGGGAGGTGGTGGAACCTTTAAAAGGTGGGGCCTAAGGAGAGGTCTTTAGGTCAATGGGGGTGTGTACTCAAAAGGGATTGTGGGATCTTGGTCCCTTCCTCTGCTCTGATTGCTCCCTGGATGGTGTCACATGCTCTTGCTATCACGTGCTGCCTGGCCACAGGACCAAAGCAACAGTAGGGCAGAAAAGTTATCAACTGTTTAGAACATGCTCAACAGTGCCAACCAATCATGAACTGGAAGCTCCAAACTGTGAGCCAAAATAAACATTTTCTCTTTATAAATTGATTTTCTCAGGTATTTCTCTATAGTGATGAAAAGCTGACTAACACAGAATTTGGAAATGAAGTATCATTGAATACAGGGTTGTGACGACCAGAATGGGACTGTCATCATTTTGCAGTCACTCCATGAAGAGATGATGCCCGTTGCTTCCCCCTCAGCCCCACATTTTAGAGACCCATTCTGCATCTACTTTTCTGAAAGTCCTTACTGAGTAGACAAAAGACTCCACCTCTGGTAGCTGATGGCACTAGCAGTGGATATATGAGACAGTCCAGGACACATATACTCTCTGAAATTTGCTAGCACTGGACTTGAAGAGGATGTCTATGTCCAGGGGTCCACACTGGAACAGCCATGGTTGGATACAAACTTGGGGAGGAGAGATGTTTGCAGATGGGTGGAGCAACAGCAACTCATTGTTCCAGTGCATGGCTGGAACAACAGAGAGGAACCTCATTCATGATTTCCGGTCTCTTGTGGGGTTTTCTGTTCTTCCTTAGTGCTCTGTTTTAGTTAAGCTGGTAGACCGGGCACCATCCTTTGCAATGGCAAGTTTCTGGCATAAGATGGGAAAATGAAGCCTACAGAGGAGAATGAATTTGACCCATGTTATGTCATTAAGTTAGAGCAAGAATCAGGTCTTCTGTCTCCAAATCCAGGTCTCTTTCCCCCTCAGTCATGCTGTACCTGATTTCTGTACTTCAAGGGGAGACCTTGGGTTAGGAGTCTCCTGACTGATGTTTTAGAAGTCAAAGATCACGTGTCTTGGTGATGGGTCTCTCTTCAGGCAGTAGCATGGTGCCTGGAACATAGTATGAGTTCAATAAGTACCTATATAGGTGCCAAGGCTTTCAAAAGTATATTTCCTGAACTATGCTGGGACCTTTATCTTAAATCGGACCATTGGAAACATGCCTTATGATTTTTGGAAAAAACCTTCTCAGCTTTGTGTGTGGGTGTGATATAGTGACAGATTTCATACAAATATGTTTAAATATCAGCTAATAAGTGTAGGAATAGAAAAAGCCTCAAAGCTATCAAAATTAGTTTGTATCATAAAAAGAAAAAGTTCAGGGCTGAGGATGTAGGTAAGTGGTAGAATATTTGCCCAGCCTGGGCAAGGCTCTGGGTTGGATCATTAGCAACACACACACACACACACACACACACACACACACACACACACACGTTAAAAAAAAGAGATTAATAAAAGTTGAAATCAGAGGACACAATTTATTTTTGAGCCAGAAATATGAAAAACTTTAAAGATGTTATTGACAAAATTTTAAGAATTCAAGTCACCCTTGAATCAATTAACTGACAAACAGCTCACATATAATGACAGAGATTAAAGTATATCTGCATACCAATTTTCATAAAATTCAACTTAAATCTTTACTTAGTTCCTTAAATCTCTACTTAGTTCCTAACCTAAAGATTCCATTCATTCTATACACTACCAGGAAAAAAAAAGAGTGTGAGACCTATTGAAAGACTTAAAAAGTTCTAAGGCCATGAATATTTATTTTTTAAGACACTGCATTTATTAGAATATTTGTTTCGAAAACTGTGTTAGTTAAGTCTGTAAACTTTGTTTGCCATAGGTGTGAATTTTAATTCTCCAGTCTGGAGATAATTAACCCATTGGATTGTGGCTTCATTGATTTAGTTCCAATTAACTCAAAGCGTGGAACATCTGCATAGATTCTCTTAGAAGTGAGAACATGCTAAAGGCATTCCTTATTGCAAAAAAAAAGTTACATATACATTTTAACAAAGTGACTCTAACAGTTTAATTTAAAACACAATGCACAACTCTTGTTTCCATTATCTAAGAGATCTAGAATCTCAGAACTCCAATAGCAAGATGCTTAAAGAGAGAACCATTACACCACAAATTCACTTTCACCTCTTTTCCTGGTAATCCACAACAAGCCCAGAAATGGCACTCCGACCAAGGAGATGAAACTGCGTAGAGAGAGGCCAGCAGTGCCTGCCTATTTGACGTTCACTTCCCTTGGCAATATGGGTTGAAAGCTTACTGTCCCAGGTCTCACCACGGGCACAGGAGACCCAGAGATGAACACCTTATGCCTGGTCGGTATTCTTTCTTCCTCAGGCTGGGACTCTTGTATTTATGGACCCTTAGTTCAGACGCAGGCATCTGCAGATGGTGTCAGCAATGCATGTACCATCTTCGCCTGTCCACAGAGAAATGAAGAATTTGTGGCTCTTTCCTGGGTGAAAAAGCCTTAAGTGTGAAAAGAAGTGATTCCCTATCAAAGCAGAGAATTCAGATTAGAGAGATGTTTCTGTTTTCTTTGTTGGAAATGGAGAAATTCTCGCAATGAAATGTGGGAAATGGTGGATCAGGACAGGGTAGAATGAGTTGCAGTAGTAAGAGTGACATCTAGAGGACAGAAGGGCTGCGCTGCCACCCAATACCTGTGGTTGATTCGCTTGATGGCCTCTGACAACTCACTTTCTCTTCTGGACCTCAGTTTCCTCATCTGTCAAATAATGGGTTTGGACTCTGTTTATAGTCTGGGCTCCTCTAACAATTTAGCCCAAACTAGAGGGTTTCACCTACAAACCTTGATTAGTTCTCACCGTTGTGGAGGCTGGAAGTCCAGGATCAAGGTGCTGGGCAGACCTGGTCTGGAGAGGCCTCTTCTGGGTGTGCAGATGGCCTTCTTGGGCCTTCACATGGTGGGGAGCAGAGGAGGAGATTCCATGTCTTCTCTTTCTAGGCACTAATCCCACTTCTGAGGGCACCACCCTTATGCCCTAATTACCTCTCAAAGGCCCACCTCTGAATACCAAAGTTAGGGGAGCCATTGTTCTGAACTGAGCACCTGCCCTGGGTCTCAACATACCAGAAAGGACTCACCCATGCTAAATGCCACATTAAATACTGAAGGAAGCAGACAGATCCCCAAACAGGCCAGTTTTTCCCCCAAACAGAAGATTCCAGTCTGAGTCAGTGTCACATCAGCCCTTACAGAAAAGCAACATGAAGCAACCTCACGTTGACCAACCGACGTCTTCCCACTATTACTCTGTTTCCTTTCAAAACGCAGTATCCTGCCATTGCTTTATGTGAGCTCTTATTCTATTTTTGTAGAGTGAGGGCTTCCCCTGATTCATGAAAGTGAATAAAAGCCAATTAGATCTATAGCTAAGTTTGTTGTCATTTTATCTTTTGACACACCCCATTGGGGATTGGGGCTTCCACGTGTGAATTCTGTGGGGAACAAAAATATTCTGTCCATAGCAGACTGGGCATTGCTGAGCGCTCTCTGACATGAGGCTCTAGGTAGGAGTTTAAGAAATAGAATAGCTGGTTCTCTAGGATTTTTCAAGGGATCCCACATGTGGCCAGCCCCTTCTATCATCTCACTCAGCTCTGTGATGGGCTGCAGGAAGCAGAGTCCTCAAAGTTGACTGCTTTCTCTGTCCCCAAGTACGTGTGATGGAGACTTTATTTGCTGAGTTAATTAAAAGCCACCCTTTGAGCTGGGGTAGACCCGAGTCCCAGCTCCATCCCTGCAGATTGCTGTTCATTTCCTTGAACCCCAACATCTCCCTCGGTCAAATGGAAGACTCTGAACTTCCTCTTCTAAAGCTCAGGCAGTAGATGCACAAATGTGTAAAAGTGATTTCTAGTGCTGATCCCACCAACAGCAAGGGCCAGGCTCAATATAAGCTCATTGCTGTTGATGTTTTTGTAGTTGTTACCACTACTACGATTCTTTGACAACAGCACCCACCACAATTCTGGGCATGGAGAAGTTCACTCTTTGCCAATTCTGACTGCTGTTTGATGATGCTTATTTCTTTCCCAGGCACCCCACCACATTTTCCAGGTTGTAAATCTGCCTCTCACCCCTGTCGCCAGCTGCTTCTTGAACAGGAACCAATTCTCTGTAATCAAGGCCCGTGGAGACGGCAATTCCCCATTCTGCATCTGCTGGGTGCTCACAGCTTTATCACTTTCCTTGGTTAGGATTGAAATACTTCATAGCATTAATGGTTTTCAGATTGAAACCTACAGGGTTGGTTTTTCAATTTCCCCCCTGGGACGGTAGCAGAACTTGTCTTCCAGAAGAGAAACTAATTGAGAGGTCTCTGACAGGGCTCTGCACTTGCAGGCTAGAGGGAATAGTGCCTTCTGACACAGAGGAGTATCTGTGGCCTTGGTTGGATTTGTGCACCCAGGGTTGAAGGACATCAGCAAGAGGGATAGCAGGGACTTGTCCTGCTCAAGGGACCAGTGGGGATGGGACAGGAATCACATTTATTGCTCATTATGCAATGAACTAAGAGCTTTGATCCCACACAACTCTGGGGAGAGGACAAGAGTTAAAATCCTTAATAACTTAGGTTGGCAGTTATGGTGTGAGTTATTTCATAAGGGATGCTGCTCAAGGGCCCTTTCCAGGGCCTTCTGGAATTCTGGGTATCATCTCTTTGACTCTATGTCCAGATGACATATCTTGTTTCCCTGTCTCTCACTCTCCTTTTGTGTTCCTGTTCTTTGAGCTCGTGTCTGTGTGTACAAATTGGTCCCAAGATGAGGCCCCATTGAGCTTCCATGAGCATCTCTTGGGGTGCCAAGGATCTGCTTTGGCTGAGGGTTGAACTTGCAGGAGTTCCTGGCCCAGGCCTGCAGAGGGCACTTGCCTGCACACACCCAGCAAAGGTTATTGGGGAGCAGTTGGTGGGATCCGCATTAGAAACCACTTTTACACATTTGTGCATCTACTACCTGAGCTGTAGAAGAGGAAGAGGAAAGAGAATGAATGTGGAGTTAAGGATCAGCTAGGCATGTTACTATATCACACTCAATGGGAAGACTTGCCTTTGGAAAAAATGACGGTTCAAATCTCAGCTGTATGGTCTTGCTGAAGTTATTTAACCTGAAATTGCAGGGGTTCAGTTAAATTTCCTGCATGGTCTAGACTATTTATTATAAATGTGGTTCAGACAGATACCCTAAGACACTTAAGAATATGGACCAAAGAAAACAAACATGGCTAAGATATTTTGTGCTTATTTCACAGATAAACAACACATCGTCTCTTTTTCTTCCCAAGAGCCTTGCTGCATGTCCTGATTATCCTGGTCTTACTAGCCAGTGTGGGAAGGCTAGCCTCACAGAAGCTAATTGACTCACCCAAGCTCATACACTTGAATTCAAGCACAGGACAGTCAGAGCTGCCTTCTACACAGTCCTGCTCCTATTTTCCACTTAAGCTGCATCATGGAATCTGACTTTATAAGTTTGTCTGGAAAAAAATTTAAGAGATGTGCAAGCAATGTCTGACTACACTACATACAAGCTTCCATCAAGTGACTCTTCTTCAATGGTTTCCATCTCCTTTCCTGCAACCCCTGCTACCAGGGGCCAAAAATTCTTTAGGGGCCTCTATTAGGGGTCAGGTAAACCACATAAAGGATTGAGCAAGGGAAGCAGGTAGATAGGATACATGGGATGAGGTCTGCTTTCCAAATACACAGCAACCAAATAAGCAACTCTGCTGGCTGATTGGCTAAAGGGCCACTGAGGCCTAACCTCAAGGCTTAACTAATGGCAGCAAGTCCACTCCCAGCCCTGGCACTTAAGGCCTGTGGAGAGCTGCCCCTGGGCTGTGTGGGACTATGTTGTGCATCATAGCCTAGTGACGGGATAGTCTGGCACTGGGAACCTCCCATGACATCCCCACAGGGATAGACCATCTGATTCAGGTGAACTTCCCCCACAAGCTCTGCCAAAGATCCCACACAGCACCTGAGATGGGTGTGACCTGCCAAGATGCCAATCAACCTGCTGACTCCAAGACATCACCAAGCAAGACTCCGCCCTTGAAACATTATCCCTACCTTTGATGTACCCACTTAAATAAACCACCAGAGCCATCTTTCCTTTGTCTAGTTCTAGCTCTTGTGTGGACTAGATGTATCAAGGGCTCTGTTTTTGTAAATATATTTCTGGCTTTTTATGTTTTGTTCTTCACTAATTATTTTAGACTTTTAAGTTTTCAGGCAGCTTACACCCTCCTCAGCAGGAAGAAGAACCACCCCCCACCATGAGACACTGGCTGTCATCCCTTTTAAAGGTAGGTCCTTCACAGTTGGGTCCCAAAGTCCCCAGTTGTATTGGCCCTGCCACGCTCCCTGCCAGACTCCAGAGTCCAAGATCTAGGGCTCCTGACTCTAGCAAGCTCAAGTGGTTCTCCTCCCTGGGATAACCCATGGCCATTCTCTCCAGGGCAAACCCCTCCCCTTCAAAACTCCTGTTTCCTCTCCACACCCATGCCACTCCCAGCTACAGCCAGATCCCATCCATGATAAAGCACTGCCAAGCATCTGTCTCAGCACCTAAAAGCTCCTAGAGAGAAAATAGTCCTCTCTCTCCCTAGACATTGTCAGACTGAGTTCCTGGTACAAAGCAGAGCCTCGGAGACATTTACTAAATGTTGAATAAACATTGGATATGAATAATCTCAGGAGGATTATACCTACTGTGAAAGGCAGAATAATGCTTTTTTGGCCTTCCCTTCTCCTGAAAGATGTCCAACTCCTAATTCCTGGAAACTGAATACATTACATGGCAAAGAGAATCAAGTAGCAGATGAATTAAGGCTGTTGGTCAGCTGATCTTAAAATAAGATGACTATCCTGAATTATCCAGGTAGCAAGGTAGTCACAAGGGCCCTTAAATGCGGAAGGAGGAGGCAGAAGAGAGTCAGATAACGTGCGTGCCTCTAATTGCGGGGAGGGCAAGAGGATGAATCCTCCCCAGAGCCCTCAGAAGAGAACACAGACCTTGTGAAAACCAGATTTTAGTCCAGGGAGTCACCTTTTGGACATCTGAACTACAGAAATACAAGATAATAACTCTACATTGTTTTAAGCCACAAGTTTATGATAATTTGTTACAGTGGAAATAAGAAACAAATACATCTACTTAGAGCCTTAATCACCATAACAATATTTTTACGAATCATAAAACTTTGCATAAAATGTTTTAAAAGGTCCAAGGAGTCTACTACATGGCTGGATCAGCTGTCCTTTGCCCCTGCTACCCATTTTTAGTTAGTTTGGGTCTGCAAACTAGCAGACCAAATGGTGAAGGGATGAGTGCCAGGAACAAGAAGGCCCATGGCATCTGATAAAAACACAGTCGCAAGCAGTTTCAGTTAAAGTGTAACAAAATGTGATCCCAGCTTCAGGTGCTCTGTAATGGCAGATTTTGATAAAATAAGTTTATTAAAATAGAGTGAAGGCTGTTTAGGATTACATGGAATTCTTGGTAAATTAAGAGGTATTAAGTAATTACTGACTTAATAATTCATCAGTACAGTAACTCAAACTTAAAAGTATGCTGTATAAAACAATATTTTAATGCCAAGAATGAAAAGAAACATAGGAGCATTAAGATTTCTTCAGACATTTGAGAGCTCTGAATTTCTATTAAATTCCTAAAATCGTGTACCAAAAAAAATCGTAACAAATCAATGACAAAGAAAAAAGCATCGTATAACAGGGTCATCTTTACAAAACAGGATATGACTGTTTAATCGCACACTACCATCATCTTTACAGAGATTTTTGGCCAAGTTCTGATCTGTTTACTATTAGGCTTAGACCTACTTTTTAGAATTAACTGCTGAAGATACCACATTATATTTCACACAATTCTGATAAGCCCCTTACAATTTTCAAATTTTTAGAGCAGCTGAACACTTGTATGCTTTGATTTTTAATGATTCTACATACAGTGCTAGTTTTGAGTCACATGATAAAGTAGGAATATTCGTACACTTAAGAGAATGCCTCTTTTAAAAGGAGAAAAAAAACATTCCAGTGTGAAGTTTGGAAGGGGATCAGAGAAAAAGAAAGTACATTTTCCCCTTTAAAATTAGTGTTCTTACAATTGAGATGCCAGATACGGAGAAAAAGGAAAGCACCATTGGTGAACCCTTGGTGGGACCAGGTGGCTGACAAGATGCCAGTGCTAAGTATAGGGAGTGCTCGTAGCAAAGGGACACCCATGTCACTGCTGTGTACCTCCCTCTGCTTGGAGAGCTGACACCATTGCATCAGGAGAAACTCTGCTCATTCTTCCAGGTTCACTTATTGCCACCTCCTCCTAAAAGCTTCTTGAACACCTCCCTTTTTGACACCTGTTTGCACTGTCCAGATTACATGACAAGTATTTATCTGTGACCCCTAGCAAACTTTAGTTCAGCTCCTGAGGTCAGAATCTCTGTCTATACATTTTTGTATCCCCTACAGTTCTTAAGTGTTTAAAAACAAGGAAAGGAGAGAAAAGGGGAGGGGTGGGGAGGAAAGAAACCCAACAAAAAAGGCCTCATGATCTGATGGATCCTGATACACTGATGGGATCAAAAAGATCTGAAAGGTATTGCACATTCTACACCCAGATATCTGACTGAACAAGCAATTGAAGAGGGACAAGACACCTATTTGTGCAAATAAGTAGTTCTCTCCAAACTGCAAGGGGTATTCATAAGGTACTGCCAGACCATGTACAATCTACTGAGACTAAGGTCTGATGCACTTCACAAAATGATCATGAGCCCCACGAAGTGGACAATTTTCCACCTGACTGTCAGTCTGTTGTGGAAAAGAGTTTTTATCACAGCTGTGGTTTGATGGCACTGCCCCTTGATATTAACTATGTCACCAACAGAGGATAGGTATGGACAAAGACTAGAGAATCCTGTATTTCCAACACAAGCTGTAGTTTAAGATAAAAATTCAAACTAGCTAAAAGAGAAAAGTAAAAAGGAAAGGGAATGAATATTTATTTTATATCTCCTGTGCCAGTCACTGCCGAGTGGGTTGTTT
This sequence comes from Ictidomys tridecemlineatus, assembly GCF_052094955.1. Lineage (NCBI taxonomy): Eukaryota > Metazoa > Chordata > Mammalia > Rodentia > Sciuridae > Ictidomys > Ictidomys tridecemlineatus. The sequence goes on from NW_027521499.1 coordinate 288,884, forward strand.
CATTTCATTCTGACCATGACCTGTGGAAACAGATGATTTTCTTAGTGGGAAGGAACCCAAACTCTGAGAGGTGAGAGGAATGATAGAGCTGGAACTGGCCCCTACTGGTGTTGAGCTGGCGTGGGCTCTCTCAGTTCCAGCATTAATAACATGCTGGTGTTTTCTAGTTTCCTTTGGTGTTAAAGTCATTTTAATGCCTGCTGAGTATTGTTGTCATCATTTCACTGGTCAAATAATTTCCCACTTAATATTTAATGATATTAAGAAATCATGATGAATTTTCATTTAGGTATAAAAAAGGCATTATATATTATGACTATGTTTTTATTTATCTTTTTTAGCTTTAAATTCCTTCTCTTTTTGAGATAAGTACTGAACAATTCATAAATAAAATCATATAATAACTGAGATTTGCTTCAATATAAGATGGGAATGCAACAGATGGAACAGGATCAGCGGTTTCAGCAGTGAGGTCACTGCAGATGGGCACACGTGTACCTAGAGGTTCCTTCTACTATTCTGTCTACTCTAATAAACACTTGAAATTTTCCATAACAAAACACAAATAGTTTTCAAAATCATCCATGTAGAACCTTCTTACTTTTAACACTTCTAGTCATTTTGAGGCATATATTTTCTGCTACCAAACTAGTAATAATCCATACTTAATCCAACAACTAAATTCCAACAACCTCTAGTTATTTATTTCTACATACTTGCAATCTTCACTTACATCTATGAAATAGGATCAATGTCACTTTAAAAAATCAATGACAACAAAACCTTTGGTGAGTTTACTCTGAGGCTGACAGTTTCTAGAGCTTTGTATGCATTAGTTCATCTACTCTTTCCTACAACTCCGGGGAGGTGGTAATGTTATCGTAGCTATTCCACACATGAGAAAACTGAGTCAAAGAGGAGTCCCTTGCTTGGGCACCCTGGGTTGAAGTCTGGATTGAAGCCAGGCAGTCTAAGTACCAGGCTTGAGTTCTCTAGTTCTATATTCACAAGGAACATGACTAGGACCTGGGAAAAGCAGTCAACATGAGCAATTTCAGGCTCCTTTCTTCCTCCAGCAACTACAGCCAGCCACACCTTACACACTTGATTTACCCACAGAGATCAGTGCTTACCAAGAACCAGCCACAAGTATGCTAGGCAGTGCATAAATTACTCCACACATACACAGTCAATCCCACTCCCATCCCTCGTAATAATCTCATGGCTGAGACATTACCTACCATACTGCTTAAAAACTGAGGCCCACGCACGGTCACAAGGTCATTAAGTGGGCAGAACTGGGACTATAGGTCTAGGTGACTTAAGGGCAATGTTACTTATTCTATACTATGCCATCAAAAGATTAATATATTACTAATATTTTACCTATCTAAATTTGAGAGTTTTTTCATAGAAATATGAACTGGGTTTCATGTGGGAGTATTTCTGTATGCTGATTTAAAAAAAAATTCTTTGCTTGCTTAACGTGAGCAAGACTCTGGGTTTAATCCATAACAAAGGAAAAAAATTTAAACTACAATGGATATAGAAGGATCTGCAATAAAGGTATGACTTCCTAACCAAAGCCATCTTCTCCCAAACTGGCTACTTACTGTTCCCTGTGTTTGCAACACAAGACTCAGAATTGGCAAGGTCACATGGATGCTAAGAAGGTCCACACAAAAACAGGATGGCCAGAAAAACTGGTAGGACAACGTGAGCAGTTCATTTTGAATATCAATCATCAAGACACTTCAAAAGATGATTTCAACATGTAAGGAAAGAAATATACAGAATTGGCTTTCCTGCTACAGCTCCTCTATATCTGTCCTTTAACCTGGGATTGAGTATAGGGCAGAAAAGAAATCCTGGGTAAAGACTGTGTGGGGCTTGGGACACTGCGGGCCAGGAAGAGAAATAAATAAGAAATATAGAGGGTTGGCAGGATTCAGGGTGGGATCCCTGCTGGGCCACCCCCAGTGGAAGGAGTCCTGACACCCTATGTGGAGAGACCTGGGCTAGTCTGGCTCTTGGCCGATCTCCCAACCTTTCCTTGCTCTTTCTCTTCCAGAGAAAGGAGCCAGAGGACATTTGGAGAAAAAAATGAGCTGCTGCACTGGCCCCCGCCCTCACCCCGTTCTCAGATCAGCCCACAGCAGAGAGGATGTACTCCGGCCTGCAGTCCACCCAGAGTTGGCCAAAAATCTAAAGCCAGGTTCTCTACTTGGCTTTTTTCTCTTCTGTATATTTCTTTCAGGTAATTCCAACACTAGGCTGAGAGAAAAGGGCTATATTTTATAAGCGCCCCTAAGTTTTGACAACTACAATTTTGAGCAAATTGCTTAGTCTCCCTGGATTTCAATACTAAAGGAAGGGGGAAAAATTTTTTTTTTAAAAAAAAGTAGTAGTAGCAGCACAAGTTAATGTTAATTCCCTGCACATCTCCTCTGCAGCATGCATCAATTTAAATGTTAGGCATCTATTCCCTCATGTACTTCTTCAAACAAGCACAGAAAGTAGGTCCCATTCTCACTCCATTTTAAATGAGAATACACTGAGGTAACTAACGCATTACGTACAAATTGTTAAAAATAAATGGAAGACTGCCTGACTCCCACAGTGTCTGAGTGCCTCCAACCTCCACAGGTCTACACGTGAAGGTGACTTTGCCATTTAGCCTTAGCATGATCACATCTCTAAGGGCTAGTTTTACCAGAAGTGTAGGCAGGATGTACTGAGATCAAACTGATTCAGGTGAAAGGCAGCATACTCAGCCCAGGGCAGCACAGAATTGACGCCACTCTAAGCAAGTTAAACTCTACAACAACAGGTTTTTCACCCCTTCTTTCTCTGAAGATAAATCAAATTCACTTTTCACTGGCTACATTTAAAAAAGGCTAATTCTTGGGCTGGGGATGTGGCTCAAGTGGTAGCGCGCTCGCCTGGCATGTGTGCGGCCTGGGTTCGATCCTCAGCACCACATACAAACAAAGATGTTGTGTCCGCCGAAAACTAAAAAATAAATATTAAAAAAATTCATTCTCTCTCTCTCTCTCTCTCTCTCTCTCTCTCTTTCTCTCTCTTAAAAAAAAGGCTAATTCTCCAAAGCATCAAGACACTGAAATTCTCCACAAATTGATTATACAATACAAGCAAATTGACTATAAAACAGCAGCAATGTGGGCCCTTTATTGGAGGCATTTGGCAGGGAGAAAAAAAAAAGAGACTCTCATGTTCCTGTCCTCACACACACAGAGGTTCTAGTAGGAGGGTCCAAACAGAAACAAACACCCAAAGTGTACATATGAGACACCTGGTCACATAGGTGTATCTGCTGTTGACAAGGACTCAGCACCAGGGACTTATGACACAGGCAGTTTCCCACAAATACGTTGTTTGGTAAGGATAAACCCAGGCAGAAAGGAGGCTGGCCAAAGCTCTTGCCCAAAGTATGGGCCACGTGATCCACTGTGTACACTACATGCCGTGCCTAATTAAAACGGAATACACAGGAATCCACAGGACTGCTTGTTGAAACATTAATGGCCCACTTGAATCAAATGTATGAAATATGATATGTCAAGAGCTTTGTAATGTTTTGAACAACCAACAAAAAAAAAATTAAAAAAAGAAACACTAATGGCTCTCTGGGTATGACATGGACACTGCTTTCTTAATATTTTTTGCACTTTGAGATTTTCCTACATTAGTATTTATAATATTTGTAAACAGAAATGTTTTAAAATCTTCCCACATACTTCTCAGTGCCCCCAGGATCTAATTCCTGCTGTATTCTCCAGGCACAAAGCCCTTGCCACTGCCTGATCTAGGCTTCTGATTTGCTACTGCTCATAATACTCTGCTCAGGGCTCACTTGGAAAGCCTTCACCATTTCTAGGCCAGTTTAGACCCTCCTGCAAGTGTATTGATTCCAGAGGTGTCACAATCGTATCTGAATTGTTTTCATGTCTGGTACGGCTGTTCAAGCATGCGCCCAAAGTGACTCCTAAATTTTTGTTTTTTGAGACAGGGTCTCACTAAGTTGCCCAGGGTGGCCTCAAACTGGAGATCTTCCAGCCTCAACCTCCCTGGTAGCTGAGACTGCATGTGCTGCCACACCTGGCTCCTCAATAATTATTTAATGCTCCAGATGGATTTGATTTTTCTGGCTCCTTCAAGAACTAAGATGGGAGATAGACTACAAGCCCCGCAAATCAACTGCATTCCTCCCACGCTCTACTAGGTGGCAACGCAAGAATTCGAGCAGCACGGATCAATAATATAAGCTTGCTCAGAAATGTCACGATTCCCCCCTCCCCAAGGTTTTAACATTTCTCTGGCTCTTTATTTTTGGTCTAGAATCAAGGATTAATCAAGGTTAACAGTTGTGCACATGCTGAGGCAGAAATGACCTAGATTTACACATCCTTGTGCACTCTGGATGGGTCCAGGAAGATTTAAAACCTTGCACTCTAGGCAGAGTCCACACAAAGGGAGCTCCAGAGCAAGGATGCCATCTGCCATCACAGGCGGCAGGCCAAGCTCTGTTTATGTGTGTCACCCACACAACAGCTTGGCTAGCTACTCCTTCAGGGGGACTTTGTAAATTATAAGCAAGATAAACTGTAAAACAAAAGACTGTGCAAAACGGTGGGATTCTTCACAAAGAATGGCTGCATTTTAACTGTAGGGCGAGTTCAAAGCAGTTGACAAGTGTCCTTTACTGATCACAGCAGTGGTCTGACTTGCACCCCCTCCCCTTCCAGAGGCGATAGGAATTCTGTTCTGCACTCACAACACTTCCAACAAAGACCTGATTGATCATGAAACACTAAGTATGATTTGCATAATTTTCCTCTGCAAGAATTGAGCATTGTTCAAGATTAAAGAGACTCCAGTAGGTCCCTCTGGCATATTGTAAAAAGTTCCCTGTAACACAAAATCATTATTTTTTCATTCAATCAGTGGACACAGCTTGCTGCTCAGTTTAGTATGCAGCCAAAGGCGCAGCCAGAACAACCACTGCTGTACAAACGTTTGCCAACTACTGATAAACTGAATGATTTTTCACAATTTGGAGTCCACTAACTACATTCCAAATCCACTCCCTTCAGCCTTAATTGAAAAATGCATCAATACCAATTACTAAAAGTCTGAATTAGAAGTTCAGACTAGCATACCTCTAGACCCTGCTGAAGTCACACTGTGGGGATGAGTCCTGTCCCTATGCAAGAGGACTCCCTGGGACCAGTCACCCACAGAGAGCCTGGCACAGTCACAGACATTCCACTGTGCTCTGAGTAGCCAGTTTGTTAGGAACTAATATATGAACCATTCCTTTCTTGTTCTTCTTTTCTTTCGACAATTGTTTAGCAAGCAAGTTCTAAGGGCTGGGCCCTAAGTGACTGTGGAGCCAGGAGGGGTGGCAGTGGCAGGGGCTCTGACCGGCCTGCTTTCTGTGATCACAAGCCTCTGCAGCTCTTCCACCCCCCTCCTGAAGCACCAGCCCCCTTGTCTTCCAGAACACCACCCTCTGCAGCTTCTCTCTTCAGCCTCTGCCTTCCTTCACAGGTTTCTCTCCTATGCTAACCTCTGACCTTTCCTTGGCAGTCTTTCCTTGACACTTGACTTTTTTTCCTTACTTAGCCCTTGGCTCTTTCCTTGACACTTCCTTGCTGCTCCCCTCATTCCAACCCACAGCTTTGTTTGCCAGGTCCGTAAATAGCCACCCAGTCCCCCTCTCTCCCATGCTCCAGCTCAGCATGCTGGGCATACCACTGTGGATCTCTCTGGTGTTCTGAAAGCAGCATGTCCCAGTGGGATACTAACACAACTGCTCACACTCAACTCTCTCGTGTCCTCCGTCCCTCCTGTACCCATTGCCCCAAAGACAAACCCTTGATCCTCTCTTTCCAAATTCCCCAAGTCAGAAAATAAAATATTTCGACCCTTCCTTCTTTTTTCACCCACAAATGAAGCTGGTCCACCAGTGCTACCCACTCTTCCTGTTAAACATCTATCTGCTCCAGGCCTCACAAGGGCTCCTCCTCCTGTACTTGTGGCGTGAGCCTGCCTGTGCACCACAGCACAGCAAGCCGCCTCCTGTCTGCCCCTGCACTCTGGTACCCGCTTCTCTGCCTGAGTGTCTTCTTTCTTACTTCCAACTTCTACTCCAAGGTGCAGGGCCCAGGGAGGTTCTAAAATGCAGGCTTCTGGTTAATTCCTACCCTGCCTGCATGCAGTCTTCCAGGGCATGCTCTAAATGTCTGCTAAATGTTAGCTGAATACATAAAGTACCTTATCCCATCAGTCTGGAAATCTCATTAAAATACCACAAGGCTACCTTGATCCAAGGAGAACTGTAATAAATAGCTAAATAACCTGTTCCGCAATTTTGTGGAAAATCTATACTAATCTTATTGGACTGCAAGTCCAAGACTATAGCATGTTTTTTAAAGAAACACAAAGAAAAACTATGTGCATGAAAGAAAGTCAATTTTTTGAATTCCACCCCTTTGTTCTAACTTCACAGAGTGCTGAGTAGCAGGCAATAGGGCTGGTTAAACCCAGGGGACAAGGCTGAGTAACGTGAGGTAGATGGATGTGGTGGTCTAATTCTGATATTAGCAACTTTCTAAAACCTTGAGAAGTACTGCTATCTTTCTAATACTAAGCTCCTATCCTCCTTAAAGAAATTTAAAAATTAGAAAAATTAGAGGCTGGGGACAGTGGCACATTCCTGTAATCCCAGTATCTTTGGAAGCTGAGGTAGGAGGATCGCGAGTTCAAAGCCAGTCTCAGCAACTTAGTGAGACTCTGTCTCTAAATAAAATATAAAAGAGGGCTGGGGATGTGGCTCACTGGTTAAGTACTCCCTGGGTTAAATCCCTGATATCAATCAATAAATAAATAAAATAAAAAGTTTTTAAAAAAGAAAAAGTAAATCCTGGATTCTTAGTGTGAATGATGAGATGAAAGAACTCAAGATTCAGTCTTAAGAGTGGAGCAGTCCAAGACAGTGCTTGCATTTCTCATGAAGCTCAGTACAGCTTCCTTTTTAAAACTGGTGTAGCGTTCTTCAACTTGAAGAAAAATCAATTGCTTACCACACATTCAACCCCTCTCCTCTCTTCTTCCAGCCCCAACTTTTTCTAAATATTATAATCTAATTATGTATTTGCATTCCCCAAACTGAATTTATTTGGCATTGCTCAATGCATTCCCTGTATTTCCAGAGTTCTGTCTACTCCTAGTGTTTATCTGCCCTTTCTATTTGCCTAACAAAGGCTGAAAGGTGCATAGACTATAAAGCAAGTGACTGGCTGTCCCCCTGCCTTGGTTCTCCAGACCCCTTCCAGTGGAAAATCAACTAGTTAGATACCCTAGCAGTCCATTTTTAAAATGTTTCCTCCACAAAAATATCACAAGAGAGTCTTTGATAACTACTGCCTACTGGAATCAAACACTCTTCACTCCTACAGGCCTAAAAGTACAATGAGGCGGGAGTATGGGGCTTTGCAGATCCATGCTGGTCAACAATCACTCCCATCTCTTCTGTGTGTTTGGATGCCTTCCTTTCATTTGTCCATTTGATGACTATGCCAGGCCCAGTGTGGGCCAGGTGCACTAAGAGGGTACTGAGGAACAGGGATGGGGATGAGTGAGAGCAGGGTAGGTAGCTCAGGGCGGGTCTGCCGTGGCTTCACACTGCTGTACATGTCTAGTCCAGGACCTGTCTGGTTTCGAGACTGTGTGTGGAGGGTGCACACACAAGGGATGAACTGCCCAGCCCAACTGACCCAGATGGCTCCCAGCTGTACCCCCTACTCGTGTTGTGACTTTGGGCCAGTTTCCTTAGCCTCTTCCAGTCGCATCTCAGGTGTAAGCTTGGGTCAATAAGGCTGCGGAAAGTGACTACAAATTGTTAATAATAATAATGTCTGTAAGGACTCTGATCCTGTGTCTGGTACAAGATAGGTGCTCAGTCACTCTAAGTTTTCTTCTTCACCCACGAGGCAAACTGTACCTTGTGGTAAGCTAAGCTGTCAGATGATGATGACTGACAAAAATATAAGAAATTTAGTTACAGATGGAACTTGCCATTTATTAAGAGGCAGCCTTTACTGTGCAAAAGAGAATGAGAGCTCCCACTGGTGTAAGCAGGAAAATGTGTTTCATAAACAAGGAAACAGAATAATAAAATCAAATGACTGCTTGGTTAACATTAGAATACTTTAGGTCATTTTTCCAAAAGGGTTAAAGCAGAGGGGACTTCCTTATTATACTCAGACTGAAATCTCCTATATAAAAGAAAAACTCATCCACCTTAAAATTTCAGTTTGCTTATGTGGCATTAACGTGAGTGACCCCATGCTGGTTTGACCTGGTCTGTTGGAGCCTAGTGCAGGAGCTTGGGCGAAACCCTTGGTCTCCCATGACTTTGGTTAACAGAGTGTTATGGTGGACAGCACACACAACGAAAACGAAACCTGAAGTTCAAAGAAGCTCAATGGTCCCCTTGAAGGAAGAGACAGCTTTTTGTTCAGATGTTTATCAGAGAAAATGGCTGTTTTGAGTTTAGGAGTCAGGATAAGAGAGAAAATGCATATTCTTAGATGCTCAAGTCATTAGCAGTGAGGCAAGATACTCTTACAAGAAGAGGCCCTGGAATAAAACTTGTAAAGGGAATAGGGTTCTCCAGCCCTGCTGCACTGTCACACCATAGCGTGCATGTGCTTGGTGGGCAGTGAGTTCAGTGCCAACAGGTATTCTCTTCTGCTAAGCACAAGTTAATCAGTTAACTGGTTACTAGGGACCTCCTCTACATCTTTCCTCCTGCTCCTAATGTCTTTCTTTTTCCCAGTATGGGTCTCTGCTCCACAGAATAGTCTTCTCATTACTACATGCTTATTCTAGAATGGCTGCTCCTACTTGAACTCCACAGGGGGCTTTTTTCTCTCTTGAAATTATAGTGGTATATAGGCAGGAAGCAAGAATGCCACCTCTAGGCCCAGGGTGACTCCGAGCTGTTCTCTGGCTGTGCTGAGCTTTGTCATCCTCATGCTGCGAAGGTCAGATGGGGAAGATCCCTGAGATGCTTTTCAGTTCAGGAATTCCAAGATGATGTTTGATGTTTCAACTTGAAAGCTCCTACAGGGAAACTCTGTTGGCTTCTTTTTACTCCTGTTTATGCTTCCCAAGTTTTCAGCATGATTCTAAGGCCCCCGTGTACTTAATATTCTCAATTGTCAAGGCTCTCTGACTCACAGAAATTCAGTGCAGCCCTGAAGGCAGCCGGCAGAATCTGTCTGTGAAACAACACTGGCCAGCCACTCTCAGGGACGGGTGGGGGGCAAGACAGTACACGTAATGGCCACTCATACGTCTGCCTTACAGCACACAAAGAAGGGAGAGATGGAGTCATGGGTCACGATAAATACCTAGTGTTCAACGTGTTTAACGTGTCAGGCACTGTATTAAGCCTGTGCACTGATTATTTTATTAAATTCTCACAACAAATCAGAAAATAGATGAGGAAACTCCTCCAGCTAATAAGTTGGAAAGTCAGGGTCCCAGTCTAGAATAGATTTCAGAATCGACTCCAGAGCTTGCTCTTAGATTCTTCATTGTGTGCCTCCAAACTTGGCTCTCTAAAGCTCAAACTTGAGTTGAAGGACTAAAACAGAGAAGAGTTACTACAAAGCCTTCTATTACCTACCACACTCCAAACTCATAAAAATGAATCCATCAACTTTAAAAAAGCATTTGCTAACCATCTTCTAAATTCTTCCAATCCATGGCTGAAAATACCAAGTAATCTATTATAGTGCATTCCACATTCCAGGAATACGTTCACTCCCTTTTGTGATGAAGAATTAAAAGATTCTTTAAATATTCTAAGTCCAAAAAGAACTATGTAATGCTCATTTTGAATTCCCCAAAACTGGCACAGTTTCTAGCTCAACAAATGTCTAGGAACATGCAACAAAGGAATGAGTGATATATTTTATCAGGGATTTGTCACTCTAAAATGAACATTAAAGAACTGTTATATTTAAACACTGGTGGTTATGAAGTGTTAAAGATTTTTAAAGTTTAAAAAAAATATATGAAATTTTTTCACATAGTTTTTTACAAAGGCACACATGCTTTTAGTAAGCAGTCAGCAATTTATAACCTATGGTTCACAGTCAGCCCTAACTCCTCCTCCTCTGAGGCGAGTGCTTAGCAGGGCAGTATGAGGTTTGTGGGTAGTCTATCGCTGAAGTTAAACACCAGCACTCAAAAACATGAAGCCCTCAAAGACCGAACACTGCCCCAACAGACAATATTTTTTTCTTTGAATTATAATATCAGATATAAGGAGGAAATGTTTGTTAAGACAGCAAGGCCTAGTAGCAGTGAGAAAGCCACAAATAAAGACAAGAATCAAAACTGCTCTCGTGGAATCCTGACCCCAGGTTAAAATTATGTGCTAGGAGCAACACAAAAATGTGCTTCTTTGCAAGCCAAGTAGCAAGAGTTACACCAGTGCAGACCAATTTTCTAATCTTTTACCCACTGCGGCAAGTAAAAGTCCCATTCACTAGGTGGTGCTCTCCACCACATCATTCCTCCAAGTAGTACAGTATGTCAAAATGACAACAGCCTGGTTTTAAGATGATTTGTCTCTTGAGGATATACATTTGGTTGAAGTTTCTACTGCAAAGTTAAAGTTCTTAAGTTAGGTCATGCAGATCAATTGCTCCTGTAATCTGAAACTCAAAAGAGCAAGTAATATCTAAACAAGGGTAGGGGTGGCCTGAGCTTACAAGGATATCTAAAAGCCAGGAGACAGTCTGCCTGGCTACCTCTAATCTCACGATCAAAACTGTTACCTTGTTCAGTTTCTGCTTCGCATCAGCAAGAGAACAGCAAAAGCAACTGAGAGTGGTACAAAGGGAGGACAGACCTTCCACTTGTACACTGCATGATAGATGCCAATAATTTACACTCAACAGAGCATACAGCTTTGATAACATTCAAAACCAGAAGCAGAAGAATTCTGTTCCATTCAAACTTATTTCTTTTCTCTTTTAGTAAGAACAAAAGCAAAAGCATGAATGTTCATTTTATCA